>NW_010327962.1:7162-47490 GCF_000700745.2 Antrostomus carolinensis
GTCTTCACTGGGTGACACTTTGAAGTGCCTTTGCTCTGTGTTGATAATCAACAATCTTCAGAAAAGAAGGTGATAAATTTATGTGAAAACTTATCAGATCCATCTCTGTATAAATTGCTACAGTTATCTATCTCAGAGGCTTTAAGTAAATTTTAATATTTGCATAATTGCAGACAAATACATTTAATGAATAAGAAGCTTTTAGGTATACAAAAAAAAGCATCTTAAAAAAACCAACCTAAACTCAAATAAACAAAAAAACCCAACCAAAACTCTGTATGACAAATGTTTCATTTTAGTTTATTCTAGCCTTGACTAGAGTAAAGGAGAATATTTTCTTTTAGAAACATGGTTTAAGAATAAAGCTCTGTTCAAGACAGCACTGGAGTAGTTGCTTAATTTCCATTGGCACCTGTGGGACCGAAGCCCATGATTCATATTATACAGATATTTATATGCTCCCCTGAATAGGACTGTGACACAGTGACCCAGCCCCAAAAGTGTATTAATGTATTGTATGCAGTCTCTATAGTATGCCAGTAAACCAGAAACAAAATGGTTTCTTGTGCCAAAAACATCTCATGATATGTAGTTTACAGAATGATACATTGTAGGTTTACTACTGTAATTCATTTTTATCACTACAATTCAGCTGATTTCCTGAGAGAAAAGGCAAATGGGATAGAAGAATCAGCACTCCATGATTCCTCTATACCTAAAGAGATTTATTCTCAAATAAGATTAAGAGCATTCCTTTTGCATTCTGATAGACAGCAAGCAGCTAGAAGAAAGCCCATGCTATTCCCAGGGCTCTCAAACAGTAGAGAAATAAAAGGATTCCCAAAACATGGGTTGAAACTTTGTCAACATTCAGCAGAAAACCCTCAAATGTAAGTGAAAGGCAGAAATACTTTGCTCCAGAAGAATAAATTCATTCAGAAGCTCCTCAATTCACTAGCTGAGAAATACCCTCCCCTGTGACAGTTAGGATAAGACACATTTTAAGATTGTTTCCTTGTTTATATCAATTTCTTTTGTAGGTGTTTTCAATTTTATAATTAAGAACCTTAGTCTTTTGCTTAGCTGGAATACAACTTGTCTTCGCATTAAGTCCGGAATTCAAACTGATTAGATAAATTTGGGGGAGTACATAACATATGTTCAAGCAAAAAAT
Source organism: Antrostomus carolinensis (assembly GCF_000700745.2). Lineage (NCBI taxonomy): Eukaryota > Metazoa > Chordata > Aves > Caprimulgiformes > Caprimulgidae > Antrostomus > Antrostomus carolinensis. Next base: position 8,337 of record NW_010327962.1, read on the forward strand.
CCAAATAAATCAGTGTGGCAAGTAAGTTCATTGCAGGGTCTATAGTTTGAGAAAAATTAGGGAATCAAAAGAGATGGTGTTCTTCTTGCTAAATTCCAGTGCTTGGTTTAGGGTCTGAAAGAAACAGGAGTTGCTTGTAGGTGGTATTGGGCAATTCATGTCTTTGAACTGCACTGTCTCAGAGAAATAAGGCTTGAACTGCTCTTTGTATTGAAAAGTGCTGAACCTGGAAGACTAGGATGGAAATAAAGGCAGACATCTGGAACTGGAGAAATGATGGTAGGTAGGTGAAGACGTGCAGGCTTTGAATACAACAAGGTGAAGGCCATCCTTTGGAAATGGAGGCAGGGGCTGGAGGAGCTCAGAGCATGGAGGAACTCTGATCGGAGAATCAAAAAGCAGGACTGTGACTTGAATGTGGGGATGCCACGTGGAAGATAGATGCCATGTGAGAGGGTGGTGCATGAAACCTATACCATACAGTAAGAAAAGCCTAGATATTGTGATGAAAAAGATTCTCACCTGCAGGCAGGCATCATTGCTGTAGACCCTTCCCTTAAGTGTGAAGAAAGCAGAAGCAATTTGTTGTGATGCATCTGGAAAGACATTTTTGCTGAGGTAGATTCAGGGCGCTCAGAGACTTACAGAGGATCAGAGTATCTCATCAATACAGTTTTGTAGAATTCCTGCAATTACCTTGATTTAAGGAAGTAGTAAAAATAACTCTATGTTATAGAAGTGAGCTAGTCTGTTACACTCACTCCAAAAACTACAATCCTGATGAGTTATGACAGTACTGACAGCATCAGAATTATGATGGTAACAATGCTTTAAAAAGTGCTCCACAAATATTTCTATGAAAATAAATTCAGCAAAAACATAGTCAACTGTCATGGTTTAACATCAGCCGGCAACTAAGCACCACACAGCTGCTTGCTGACTCCTTGCCCCCAACCTGGTGGGATGGGAAAGAGAATCAGAAAAGTAAAAGTGAGAAACCTCATGGGTTGAGATAAAGACAGTTTAATAGGTAAAGCAAAAGGTGTGCACACAAGCAAAGTAAAACAAGGAACTATTTCACTACTTCCCATCAGCTGGGCAGAAAGGAGCCTAATGAAGTTCAACAGAGGCAAGTGTAGAGTCTTGCACCGGGGAAGGAATAACCCCAGGCACCAGTACAGGTTGGAGGTTGACCTGCTAGAAAGCAGCTCAGCAGAGAAATACCTGGGAGTTCTGATGGACAGCAAGTTAACCATGGGCCAGCAATGTGCCCTTATGGCCAAAAAGGCAAATGGTGTCCTGGGGTGCGTTAGGAAGAGTGTGGCTAGCACAGTTGAGGGAGGTGATCCTCCCTCTCCACTGTGTCTGAGTGAGACCACACCTGGAGGATTGTGTCCAGTTCTGGGTTCCCCAGTTCAAGAAAGAGAAGGAACTGCTGGAGAGAGTTCAGCAGAGGGCTGAGGGAACTGAGGCATCTCTCTTATGAGGAAAGGCCGAGAGACCTGGGTCTGTTTAGCATAGAGAAGATTGAGAAGGGGTCTTATAAATTATTATAAATATCTATAGGGCAGGTGTTGAGAGGATGGGGCCAGACTCTTCTCAATGGTGCCCATTGACTGGACAAGGGGCAATGGGCACAAACTGGAACACAGGAAGTTCAATCTGAAGATGAGGAAAAACTTCTTTAGTTTGAGGGTGACAGAACACTGGAACAGGTTGCCCAGAGATATTCAAAACCTGCCTGGCCGTGATCCTGTGCAATGTGCTCTAGGTGAAGCTGCTTTGGCAGGGGGTTGGACTAGCTGATCTCCAGAGGTCTATACCACTCTGTGACACTGTGATTCTGTGATTCCTGAGAAGCGGTGTGAATATGGGATGGTGCCATGGCAACACATGAACTTAGAAACAAAAATGTCACAACTAAGAATTTCAGATTTTAAGTGCTGAAGATGATTTAAACAACAGAGTTTAAAATATTCTGTTTAAATTGATTTCTATAGTTTATAAATTGAACCTTAATTTTGGTGCACTGAATTTTAATCTAAGTCATAAAAGAAGCACAAGACTATTTTCCATGTTGCTGCCAAATACTCAGTCAATGCTCACATAGCATTAATACTTACTACATTTTCTAAAGATTCTACAACATATATTTGTTCTGACTTGCCTGATATTCAAAATAATTTATTTTTATTAAAGGAAACTTGCTTTAGTTCATGTTGCTAAGATTGACCTGCAAGTAGACTTTCTAAGTCCACTTATCTTCATCGAAATTACCCCAAAAGTGGGCTTGTTCTCCACCTTAATAATCTAGCCCCACAGACTTGGCATTGGTGCTCATTTTCTTCTCACAGATTTACACAGAAGACAACTACTTTAAATTCCTCAGTTGGTACAGGTCTGAAATCATCATCTACTTCTCTTTTTGTTACCCACAAAAGAATAAACAAAATTGCACACATCCATTTAATTGAGCTTAAAGTCCAATGTAATAAAATATTTTCCACTAAAAACATCTTGAGTAGAACCTATTCTACCACTCAAGCATGTTCAAATCCACAGGTTACATATTCTGCTTTCTTTCAAAAGCATTGTATTAAAGCATAATACAAGGGTTCTCTAAAAAAAGAAAGCTCTAGTTTTATTGCAGTTCTTATTTGGGTGTCTAAAACATGACTACTGTGTTGTTTTATGAATCAAGAAGCATTTTTATTTCTAGATGTTCTTTCAGCCATTAACAGTATTTCTAATCAAAATGTACAATTTTGTCCTTTGTTACCTTGCTACAAATTGTGGCAAAGAACCTACTTACATTAGTGTGGCAGAGAAAAAAAAAAATTGAATACAGCAGGAGAAACAGGTTGAGAATGTCCATGATGTGTAATATTCAATGCAGCGTTCAATAGATTGCCTAGTACAATATAAGATTGAAGATGCATTGCATAAATAAAAAGGCACGTCATACCAGTTATCTTAGTGTATTTTCTTGCAAATGCAGATCTTCTCCGACACAGGTAACTTCCCAGCAAGGTTACCTGTGTCTGAAAGTAGGAGGAAATGAGGGAAGTTTCTTTCTTCATTTCTTCTTGCTTTTTCTTCCTCTATAAGGCAGGGTGAGTATGAAGTGTATAATAAACACTTGGGGGGGAAAAAAAGCAAAGAAAAAAAGGCAAAGAAAAAAAAAAAGCACAAGCATTATTTGACTAGGATACTTCTTCTAAAGCAGACCTATTTTACAATATGGTGCTTGGCACGCAGTGTCTGTGTTCAGACAAGGACTGTGAGCTGGGTGATAAGAAGCTTCCTCCAACCCAAATTTTTTCGTCCAATCTGTCAGATGCTATTTGTTCATTTCCCTGCATCATTGTGAGCCTTAATCACTTAGGACAATGCTCATATAACCAGCAGTGGAAAAGGTTAAGGGTCTTAATGTGCCCCAAGCACTTTAAAAGCCTCAGAGGAAAGGTTCAGTGTCTGAACAATATTATCTTACAGGCTGAAGACTTTTTTCTCCTTAATGTATATGACTAGATGTGCTTTTACTGTAATGAGCAGAAGTGACCATTAAGGTTGTTGATAATATTTTACATTTATAGAACCATTTAGAAATATTCCTTTCTCTTCACAGTACCATGTAGAAGAGTTTTGCAATCCTTTTCTTTCATCAGGTTGGCCAATGGAACCATTTTTTTCTACAACATTTTTAGAACATGGGTAGAACTTGGAGTAGTAGTCAAGAATTTGGAGGTATGTGGCTGAGTTGTTTCTGCTTCTTTAGAATTAATTAAACCTTTGGATCTTAGCTACTCAGGGACTTTAGAAAAGCTTTCACAGTTACAAATATAGAAAGTAATGGATTTGGACAAAAACACTCTGAAATTGAGAAGATTCAAAGAACTTCTTCCCTTCTGTCATAATTATGAAAACATTTATGTCCTTCCTAGCTGATATTTCAGGTTCTAAGTTTAGTAGCACTGACATCTTACACTCTTTTTTTGTTTCTATTTTGTTTAAAACCAATGAAAATCTGATAGTCTAATGAGGCAGAATTTATAGTCATGGAACTTTTTGCTCTAAAGTGACTATTTAGATACAACATTGTACACCCCCAATTAACTAGTTCAAATAACACAATCAGTGTAGCCAGCTTGGCTTAAAATTGACATAAATTAGCCCCTCTCAGGGGACTGGCGTTAAGATATCATGGATACCCAATTGATACCCAAAATACTTCCAGTAAGTCCAGAAAGTAGGCATACATTTCCATTCAGTATAGGCACATCCAAAGGAGAGGGAGGCTCAAATCTGAGGCATGTGGTTGGGGAGGCCTGTGAAGCTTTTGTATGCATTGTGGATAAACAGAATATTTCAGGCTCCAGGATGTCCTTTTGGCACTTCTTCAGGAATGCAAAAAGCAGGCTTAAATGAAAACTTCAGTGCTCTGAAAAAGCTGATTTTTTCTTAAAAGAACTAGTAATAGACAAAATGCTTTCCTCCTTTACTGAAACCTAAACCCTTAGTCTAACAAAATAATTCTAAAAGCAAAAAAATACCTTTTTTTCTATGTGATATGATCAAGTGTATTTGTCATGTGGAGTTTGGAGAATGCATGGCTCTAACACTGTGTTCCTCGCAAGATTTGTATGTAGCAAAGGCCCAGTAAAAATTTAGAAAACAAATCCTTGCTCATTATAACTAGAGCATGGAACAGGCTGATATCTGAGCAGTGAGCTAACAAATGACCCATTACAGAGGTTATTTAAATGTTTGGAATAAAAACGGTAATGCTTCTTCAGGTATTACCATTGGTAACTCAGCAGCTTGAATAAAAGAACAAAATATGAGAGAATCACAAACTGCTAAACCCCATGAAGGTCACATTAATTGAAATCTATGTGTAAGCCATTTAACTGTAACAGCTTGATTTTTCCTTTCCTGCAGTTAGAGTCTATCATTATCTAAATGCTTTATACAATAGCATTGATACTGTTTCTTTTTTTATATGAGAATGAGAGAATAATCTACTTTTGGCATGCCCTAACAGCTTTACAATTCTGTATTTTTCTCTACATTTAGGCTACCGTTTAAAAATATTAAGCATTTGCAACCCAGTCACCCGCACTAGACCCTTGCCTCCATACACAGTCCTAAAGGAACAGATCTTCACCCAGACTCACTACAGTAAAATCAGTATTTTTATTATTCTACACCATGAATGAAAAAAAGAGTTTTTTGAGAGTATCAAGTATGAGGGGTTTTCTTTAGAGCCGAGAGAGTCTGAATTCCAGATTGGAGGTAACAAGGTTTACCTTGATCACCTCACATACATTGTGGAATTCTATTGATACTGCAGCCTAGACTCCCTCTGTGCAGTGCCAAGTGCAGAAAGTAATTCAAGTCCCCCATTATGATGTTGTCCATTGAGTGCAGTCCATTAAACATAAAGTGAGTTTAGACTGACTATTCCTAACGCAGATGTCAGACCACAGATAGTACTGTGTATGTTTATAGTGCTATTCATTAGCCTTATTGTAACCTGAATAATGCTGTGTCTTTAAAACATAAAGAAAGACAATTTTTCCATGATGTTTCCCTGAGTGTGGAGGTTCTACAAAGTTTCAATTAATTTGTTTTAATATTAAATATTTTCAACTCACAGAGAAACAAATAGGATCAATGAATACTGACACCTGAAAAGACTTGGAGATCTAAGTATTAAAATGGAAACTCACATCATCATCTTACTATTCATCCCCAGAGTCAACCAAGACTCCCTACTAGTCACTGGGTAAGCAATGCCACTGACTAGGGTTTGTTTTCCTTAAATTAAGATTGTTTCATATGGTTCTGTGAAATCTAGCAGAGCAAGCCAACTTAACAGCTTCATGTTTCACCTAGCTGAAACAACCATTCTGCTCTTTTCACTCAGAGTCTTTTTTTCAGTCAATGGTGATGACCAGAGTTTGCATAACTGTTTTGTGTCCAGTCAAGCTTAAATTTTGTTATTTAATACATAGATAAAACTCCATACAACCCAATTTAAACCAGATACAGTTCTTTACTAGGAAAGTTTGCTTTGTAACTAGACTGTAACACAGAACAGAGTATAAGTGATGGGGCTTCAGCAAAGAAAAGATTATTCATGGGAAACATCTGGCTGTACAGTAGGTTTATGGCTAATACTGGAATAATTTAAACTTAAGTCACATTCTCATAATTAGAGAAAATAATTTTAGACCATTCTGACTTGTAGCTGTTGAGACCGCTAAATCCTGAACAAAGGTTCATGTGTTTAGATCTATCTTTCCACTGGTGATGACCCACTCAAGGAAACTGTGTTAAATTAGCCTTCTTCATCTCATTGGAGACAAGCAGCACAACATCCTCTTTAATTTCTTTCCAGATCTTGCTCTTTCGCTAGGCTTAATTCATAGCTCTGTGCTTGAGGTCCACCATCTAACTGTAAACAGTCTGTGATCATGACTACATTTGCATTTTTTTCATGGGCAGTCTGTCAGCTGTCATCTGCCACATTTCACCATCATTCATTTTTAATTAGAATGTTGAGTGATTATCTTGATATTCTCCTTTTACTTTTGCATCTTAAAAATCATTGTACTTTATGTTCTGTACCTTTAGAGGTGCTCTGGTTTTTATTGGTTCTAGTGTTCTGGTGATGTTCTGATTTTAAAAATACACTTCCAAATCACTGAATGATTAGTCCACAATTTTGCCTATCTCTCTGTACTACTTATATCAAGCAGTCCAACTAGAGAGCAAAATATATACCATATTAAGCAAGAATTAAGTTTTAAAAGGATTAATGGATATATTTTCTGAATGGAAATCACAGAAATTTCTTCCAATAACTTCCATGATTTAAACCAGGATAATGTTGTGTTGTACATTCTCAAATAAAAAGACAAATTTTTACTTTTAATTTAAAAGGTTAGATGAAACAAAAAATGTTCTCAATAAAGCAGTTAGAAGGTTCATTTGTAAGACTCAAGTCTGAATTTGGACACCTAAAGTTATGTGTTTATGATGTAAGTATCTCTAGGTGAGTGAGAGACATTTGTTCAGTCTCTCAAGGCAGTCAGTGGAGACCTAGGGCATGATTTACTCATGGTAAATGTTTGGTGGTATTTGAGATACCTTACATCAGGTGCACGGCCTCCATTTGCCAAATGAGAAAGACGTGTCTACTGTAAGTACTTTACTGTATCTCCCAGTTCTGTGCAACGGTTTGAGTCTCCCTAGGGCATTTCAACTGATGCCAGACACTTAAATTTAAATAAATGAATCAACTCCGGTAGAAGCTAGAGATCATAGCTGGTCACATGCCAGGTTTTCTAAACAAAAGAGTTTAATTCTATTTGAAATATTTCACAGTATCTTAGCAGGGATGCAGCTATATCTCTGTATGAGTATGCATCTCCCTCTTGTTCTGTATCATCTGATATGCCAGAATGTCTTGTATAGCACTAGATGCTTAAATTCAGGTAAATGAATCATGTCATAGATATCTACTCTGAGAGGAGCTGAATAGCTTTCCAGCTGCTGTCAATCATATTATTGAAATCTCTGTTGATCTTTATGAGATCTTAGACACCTACTGGGTATTTAAAAGTATGCATGTATATTCCTAAATTTAGACACATTTTAGACAATCTAAATGTGCACAGAGCTACAAACAGAGCGGAAAGTGAGTGATGTATTGATATAAGTTAGCAGTGAACAATGATAGCTGGTAGCACTCCATGCTAATACCCTAGAGACCAGTACTGACCCTTGTTTTTGGCTTTGTGCTTCATAGTCGAAAACATTCCTTAGTGTGCTTAGTCCAAACGTGTTGCATTTTGGTGTCTAATGACTTGGTCAGACTGCAGTTCCAAATGGAATTCTGTCCAGGTCACCTGATGGGAGGCTGGTCTTAGTTTGATGGAAGTAATAGCAGGTGTGGAGAGACCCCTTTGGCAACAAAATGGGCCAGCACAACTTCTGCGTTAATACAACATGTGTTCTTAGTTTCATTTGCATGAAATCTTTTCCATTCATGTGCATTTATCCAATTTAAGAGAAATGCTAACATTATATAAAAGTACACAATGCAGCTTTTGGAAAACAAAGTGCATATTTGGGAGACAACCATTCACATCATGAGTTAGATTTTTTTTTTTTAATATCAGGGCAACTCAATAAAGAAAATGAACAATCTTGTTCTTGTAACAAAACAAGATTTATCCTTTACAATCTGATTTTTACAGCTGCATTGGGTGCTTATAAAGGTCAGGATTATCTCTTTGTTTTACTCCATTACCCAGAAGATTAGCTTTCACTCAGCAGGGCCACAGAATCCTTAGAAAAAAATTATTTGACCAAGAATTTGTTCTTGCTCCTCCATTTGTTATATTTCGGAACTAAAAGCTCATCTTTGAGAAGTATGGGCACAGTATGTTTATTTTCTGCCTGACATTGGGCTTTCTGTGAATCTTTGATGTGATCTGAGTTTATTGTGTTCCTCTTTCTGTCTACCTTGTAATAATGCTTGATATTTCCAGATATGCAGGCCTGGTGTATGAAACCTGAAAAGTAAAAAAGCCCGCAACAACAGAACACATTCAGAGTTAAGGAATCCTAAGCATTGAGGAACTGTCTGTTGGAATATAATGGTGAAGATGTGAGCTAAATTAAAGGGTCTAAGGAAAGAGCTTGAATCATGTTCAATTTGCATTTTTCTGCACTAAGGTGTTTGGGAACACTTCTGTTTAAGTAAGCTTGTTGTAACCTGGAAGAAATTTTAGTTGTAATAATAATCTGTGAAAGTCTGAACAAACTCATTATGCTTAGGCATGCCTGGGCTGAGGTGTTACTCTAATGTAAGGCAACATTTTGTGGCTTAGAGGTGCAATAGTCACAAACCATAAGGAAATATTGAAAAGACTGTTAAGTCTCCTTCTAGCAGGAAGAACTGTGTGTGGTCTTTCATCCTACATGTGCTCAGAAAAATGCAGAAATCACTGGAAAATATAGATGATTAGTGGAGCAGGAGCAGCTCAGTACAGTGAATGGCAGCTCACATTTCTGGGTCAGCTGAAACTTAGATCTGTTCTTACTAAAGTTCAGAACTGTTGTCAAAGCCCTGGAAACTGCAAATTGTGAATGGAGCATTAATATAGAGTGTCTGGGAAGCAGCCAGTTGCCCAAGCAGTTGTCTTCCCAAGAAATTAAAGGAGAAGACTTCAAATGTTTTGGGAACTACTTAGGGCAAAGAAGAACTTCTTACGGTATATTATCCTATTTATTTTATTGTTGCTCATTTCTAAGTCCTCCTTCAAAAAATGGTTTATTTGTCTCCTTGATTGCAGGACTGAAGTTTAGGTCACTGAACACCTAGATAGTTCATTGTAATTTTACCATGGTCCTCATTGGGGGAAATAAATGGTTTTTATTAATAATCCCTAGAAACTTAAGCTGGTCTATACAGCTCCCTGGTAGAAGGATTATACATATAGCACTTTATTTACTCTTTTCAACTGTACCTGGCAAACATTTCACAACTACCCACTGTGTTTCAGTTAAAAGCAATTATTGCACCGCTAGTGATTAAGAAGAGGGTCTCAATCCTTGATTGCTATAAATTCACCATCCTTCAGTGAGCAAACTGATTAGTCTTGGATGAGTATGTGACTAACTGTCTAACCAAGATTATTACTGTATTCTCGGAAGCTGTGTTCACAGCATTGCAGATCTGTGATGGAAAACTAGGATTCACATTTCTATTTAGAGTGGTACATTCACATCTCCAGTTGCCATGTGTTCTGCATACCTTAAAATCAACAATTGACTTACCCAGTCTGGCAAGAATAAAACAAAACAACAACACCCAAAAACACTCTTGTGAAATGGAGGAAGGTTAGAAACAAGCCAGTACACCCTTTGTATCTGTCATACCTTGTTGACTATTTTGCATTCCTATGCTACTGCAGCAATTTCTGAGTATGAAACTTCCTTTTCACTGGTGGGTGGTAGGAAGCTACAAATAGACCTATAGACAAATACACACAAATCTGGGGCTGGCAGTATGTTAGTGTGGATAAGAAAATTTCTCTATTCACAGCAAAAGAAGGACCTATCTTCATTAGAGCTGTCAGTGACTTCAGTATCCCACCCAAAATTCTAGATAATGGTCTGTAGGAAAGAATTCTGTGCTGGTAACCAGGAGAAGTAACATTAATAGGTCTCTTCTACCTCTTTTTTTTTTTTTTTTTTTTTTTAAATTCTTTCAACACAAGCATAGTCTAGTGGTTATCTGGGGATTTAACTGAAATATGGTCATTTCACTCACATTCTAATGAAAACACGTACATTAAAGCATGATCCTTTTCGCACTTGTGAAACAAAAGTGGCTTAAGAGAAGTTCAGCACTAAGGAGTTAAACCTCTGAGCCAATACTTTGTTCCTACCCTGTGTGACACTTTAATTTGCCTTCTCATTTTAAAATTCTCTTGCAAGTGTGGGGAGATGGAGCTCTGATGATTAAACACAGATTTGAGTGTCTTGCTGGCTGTATTAACAATGTTTCTGTTTCTGCCAAATGTTGTTGTTGCTTCAGGATTCTTCAGTGTGTACCAAGAGCTGGCACATTTTCCTGCATTTGTTCTGGCACTTTTCAGTCCCCACAGTGTAGCACCACAGGCACTAGAAGGGTAACCCAGCAAATCACCCCAGGGACAGAAATGCCAGCTGACCAAAGCCTGACTTCAGTAATGCAGGCAGCATACTTAAACTGTCCTGGAAAATAGGAACTGGAAGAATAAAGTAGAATTTTGCAAAAGATGATGAAAAAAAAAGATTGACTTGAGCTCAGTTGTAAAGATAACATGATCCTGAGCAAGTAACGGTGCATAGCTGTTGCCAGGGCAGGGTAGGAACCAAACTGGTCCACATTTTCCCTGGGAGCATGAAAATTATTGACACCAGCTCTCATAAAGGCATTGATTATTTTCTGCTTAGTGCTGGCTATTAAAGATGAGAGCTGCCTGCCATCCATTCTCACTGAATTGATGGAGGAGGGAGGCATATTGTGACCTTCCCTCATCACAAAGCTTGAGCAGCTTCCAGAAGTCCAAGTAGCCCCATAAGGGACACTTACTTACCTGTGTCCTCCTCTGTGCCCATCAAATATGAGGCAGGAGCACACAGGGGCTTGGAGGTAGAAACTCAAGTGTAAAGCTGAAAATATAACTACTTTATGACCAAAAACCCAAGTTTGCACAAAACACCACAAAGTATCAGTGTGGGAAGACTGACAGAGCTCCAGGCTGTGATTTGAAACCAAAGTTTCAAATGTGAAACCTGAAGTCGAACTGTGATCTGCAGTGTGTAATGGAGAGATCTTCGAACTGCAAGCAGTTTAATCATGGTTGAGTAACTTAACCCACAGAGAGCTCCCTGTCATAGAAAAGAGACATCTTGATGTACTGAAAGCAGCTTCGTTAAGCCAACTTGGCCCCTCTCTCGTGGGGAGACCAAACGTGTTCCAGCTCTGTTCCCACACTGCTCCTGGGCTCACAGAGCAGTTGCAATGAAGTCAATTTGCTGCTCTACCTGCAATATGGGAACTATGATTCTTTCTTAAAGCACTCAGATCTGCAGCTAACTGTGAATGATTTATTTCTTTGTTCACTGCTCAAAGCTCTCATTTCAAAACAAAATATTTTTTCTCAGATCAGCAAGTAATTTTTTGGCTCTATCCCAACTAAAATTACTATTTTTTAAAAATATTATTATTATTTATTTTCACCTATTCATATACCTGAAACGTCTTATTAAATGCTTTCCAGCTCATCAATATTCAATTAAGATTTTCAAATAAATATAATGCACTTGAAGAGTCAATTCTTAATACGGTATTTCTATAGAAAGTAGTTTATTTCTTTAGAAAGTATAGATGATATTTTCCTTCTTGCCTTTCACTGACATTTTGACATTCTTGCTTCCCTCTGCTCTTGGGTAACACAGAATAATACTTCAGAAGTTACAGGGGATTTATTTACACTGAGTGATGCATTCATCAGTGAGGTGGCAATAGGCACTCAGGTACTCATTGCAAACATTAGAGCTTAAAAAAACTCCCAGACAACTGTGTTGACTACTGTCTCCAGCTGTGCTGCCCATGACTATTTTAAAGATTGTTTACAATATTCATGTAACAGTAAACTGTTACAATCTGCATGCAACGTAAAGGTTCCCTGACTAAACTAATAATCTGCCATTACAAGTCAAAAGTGTCATTAATAGTAGGGATTCACATATTTCAAAATATCCTTATATGCTTAATTCGTCTTTCAAATTACTCCAAATATACAGTGCATCAGTAAAGACCCTTTTGACTCTTTTCTGTTATCATGCTGAATTAATCCTGACAGCTTCATTACTGTAGGAAATCATAGATTAGTTAGTTGGAGTATTGAATTTACATTTAGTTGTCATGACTGCCGCTGAACACTTATCAAATGTTTAAGCATTTCTGCTACCTCGACACCTTTTCAGAAAAGCAGTGTCTCAGTGTCCTCCAGAAATTAACTATCAAACCAAAGACAGTTTCCATAATCTGGGGAATCACTGAAGCACCAATCAGGAAGCCTTCTCCCCCTGCCCCCCTTTATTTACTTGTTTCTTTATTTCTATTTATTATTTACTTGTTTACTTTATTTCTATGAAGAAACCTCACTGCTTTTGTGTTATTGATTCTTCCTTGATTGCTCTCAATGAATAGATTACACACAAGTCCTCTGTAGGGTCATGCCATTCCTGCAAAAAAATGCTGCTTATAATTTCCAGTTCTATTAAAAAGATACTGACAGTTTGCTTCAAGCTCACTAACACATGTGTTTAAATTTAAAACTGAAATAATCTCACACAGATGCAAATCTTGTTGCCATCCCAATGACTGTATGAATTGGCATACACAATTTTTTCCCCCATCATAACCTCTCCACTTTGTGTGTTCCCTTAGAGCAGCCACTTAAATTCCTCCTTCTACCTGCAATATTATTCCCTTTAGAAAGAACTTTCACTCCATTGGGATATGTCAGAATTAACTTGATGGAGGCCAAAGGAGTCTTGCATAAATATTTATTATATTTACATTTGAAAATAAATGCTTCTATGCAAGACTGCAGATTATCTACAGTACAATTAGAGCAAAATCTATTTAGCATCCAAATAGTCATTTAAACAGGAGCTCAGCCACCTAAAGAAACTCCTTTCCACTTCATCATTGTTCTGGGAAACATGCCTTGAGACCTGTCCAACAGCCTGATCTCATGGAGTTAGTTCTACTGGTGTAAAACTGGTGTAGGAGGAAAATTAGACTCAGAATTTTCAATTTTTCCAGCTGTTAACTGCCTTCAAATTAATTTCCTTTTTGCTATTTATACTAAAAAATGTCACTTCCCTGACCTTCTTTTTCCCCTCCTTTTCCATTTGGATAATAAAAGTGGAAGGTTAAGACTCATACAGAAATGAAATCATACTAGCACTGCATCCAGTTTCCCATTCCTGAGCACCATACTTCACAAACTAGTTTGTATATATCTGCTAAAATTATTTATGTAAATAATATTAACACATAATATATATTTCTTTTTAAAACTAATATGGAAATACTTTTATCTACTTTCCAAAGTAGCTCATTTGATAGATTCCTTATTCATGAAAGATCTTCAGCAGCTCTGGTGACTTCTAGGAAAATAAAGGAAAGAAGAATCAGGACTGGGTCATGCCTAAACTGGAGGTTTGCTTTCTACAGATCAGTTTAAAGAGGGTTTTTAAAAAAAAAAAAAATTACATCATAGCTCCTACCTATGCTGTTGATGATATGTTGTGGGAGTAGCACAGATGTTTGACTTCTGCTTCATTGAAACACAAGAACCATTTCCCTTCTTCACAGGTCAATTATCTCATATACTTTCTATTTCAAAACCTACCAACTGAATTTACTCGCAAGAAAACAATTCTACATTAAAGGATGTCCTTGTGTCTAAAGGCTACTCTGTGTAAGGCAATAATGTTGACATTTCAGCTCTTCAATTTCAGATTCCCAAGAGGATGGTATAAATGGGTATAAATGTCATTTTCTTTTTGTGGTGGGAACATTAATTTCTATTAGGATGTGGCAACGTAATTCCATATTCTCAGGGAATTTTTGAGAAATTTGTGCAAAACCTCTTATTTGGGTTGGTAGGCATTGGGATGCTCTGATGCTTAGTTTTCATGGTTGCTTGGAATCCTCTGTGATAAAGAGCTGGGTTTTTTGTGTTTTTGTTTTGTTTTGTTTTTTTCTCATTGCTAACACGTCCTGATGGGTTTTGCAATGTACACTAGCCAGCATTCTTCTGTCGATTTTACATTCTCTACTGCTATGCAAACAAGTTGAATAAACTGTAGCAATGGTATGCAGACAAATGTGTTCCTTTGTTTATAGTAATCACATAAATCTCTGTGTATTGATACCAGTGCAGAGGTCTCTGATGATCCTGAAAGAGAGAATTTGGGCAGGATATCAATCTCTTATGATCCTGAAATAATGCCATGAGATCTTTAACTTCCACTTGAACAAGCACTAAAGACAGAGAGATGGAAACTTGGATTAACTTCTTATCCAAGTGACACCTCTCGCAATGTTTTTGACCCTTACTTTAAAGCTGTCACCGGTTGCCTTGATTTATGGAAACACTATCCTTTTAAATCCTCCTCCCTCTTATCTCTGCAGGCAGTTTCCTGATTTGCTTTTCTTTCTCTTAGATCATCCATATTATTTCTTGACAGGGGCTGTGTGGACAGCCACACTTTCGAGGGTACTCAGAAAGAAAAATGATTCTCTGTTTTCCAGCTGAACAGAAGATATTATGGACATTTTTAATAGTTTCACTCAGAAGACTCCAGGTGTTTTTGTTTCAGGTTATGGAAAGAAAAATAATAATATTTTTTTTTAAATGCAGGAAAAAATCACTACAAACTAACTCCATTTCATCTTACTCTAATTTCACTAGCTAAGTTTCCCAGAAAAATCAGAAGTGTACTGTAGTAATACGATACTATTCCATCATTCCAAAGAGCTTTTGTCAGTAATAAAGAACCTGCTGGACTAACACTGTTTCACCAACAAAAATAAAAGCTGATTCCAACCCCAGAGATTATGTCTATACTAGTAAATAGTCTAAAAAGCCATGACCAGGGAGCAAGTCGGAGCATAAACACACTAAAATCTATGTTATTTACAGTTGCCATGCTCCCTGCCAGTGTTTTGCCTTGTAGCCTTGTCCAGACAATACCTGGGCACAATTCAGTAGAGAGAGCACATGTCTGTGTCTGTTCCCCCTGGGCAGTTTAGGTATTTTCATCCTGGTTGTCTTTGGAGAGAAGCTAGATGAAGTGTGCGAAGGCAGGCCATGCCATGACATTGGAGGTCAGGAGCACAGAACAGTCTTTGTCCATTGTTCGTAACACAGATGCAACCACAGAGTCTGCAGCTGAAGCACAAGAAAAGTGGCAACAGAGAAATGCAGTGGAATATCAGCCCACAGGAAGAAAAATTTGAGAGACAGAGCATCACCTGGAGAAACGTTGTCTGTATTGGTGTAGCCTTGACAGTGTTTAAAATGAGATTTTCACGAAAGTGGTTAAGGTGAAAGAAATTATGAAGTCTGGTTTGAATACTAAGAATAAGTAATATGGTAGGATTGTCAGTTTTTGCTTTTTAGGCAGAAATACACATTATTTTTAAAAAATATAAAGAAACTACCATTGGCCACATTGTTATTATCCACTGCCCACACTGGTGGCTTTTACATTTGCCATTGGAGAGCAGACATTCAAAAAGTTAATTCAGCTCTCGCACACAAAAAAAAAAAAAAAAAAAAAAAAGAGTTATGAGATGGGACAAGAATGGAGAAGAGTGCATTTCTCCTGCTTCACTGGTGGTTGATCTGCCTTATAGAAGCCTGACCTTTCCCAGACACTCATTCTCATACATCCCATAAAATGTTCAATGCTCTCTATTAAGTTGATTTTTGTGCCATGGATTGAGAAAATCTTAAAACAATGCCACAAAGGTCATGTTGCAAAGATGACTACTGCTAAATTGGTTATCATATAACAACCTTATGGTAGAGACTGACATCTCCTTTGGAATGTGATAAACTTTGGAAATATAAGAGTTTGAAAACATGAACAAACAAGTTACACTTGATGTACATCTGAAAAAAAAACCACGGAAGGAATAAAACTAGCAAAAAATATGTACAAAATAGTTAGTCAAGTATGCAACTTAAATTTGGACTAGTGGTCTCTGCAGAGTAATAACTCAAAAACAAAGTTGTTAAGGAGAAGAGTCAGACCCCTGCAATGTGAAAATGAAAAATAAATCTACCTCTAGCAAAGTCACTTATTTTCTGATATTAATATTGCAATGTTCTTCTGCAAAGAGATCAAAACTGTGCCACCATAAATATTCTGCAAGGAAAACAAATTAGGGACTTATGACCCCAAAAGTATGAGTTGATTCATAACATTTTTCCTGTTTTGTTTTGTTTTTTATTATTTTTTAACATGAACCTGGACTAAGTTTTCCTTCTTTTTTTTTTTTTTTTTTTTTTTTAAAGTGACTCTGTTGAAGAAGTGAACTTTAACATGAATGCCAGATCTTTCTGCAGACACTATCTCCTGGTGCTAAAAACCACTCAACTTGGGTAAGATCACAAACAGCATAGTCCCAGTAGGCCCCAAATATCCTGAACTTCCATTTATTAAAGCTGGGCCTTAAGACAGTATGGCCTTCCTTAGAGATTTTTTTTTTTCTTTTCAAAAAAAAAAGGAATAATTCACTGAATATTTTATTTTTTTTTTAATTCTATCTCAAGACTTTTGTGATGAAGCAGAGAAACTGCAGCATGATTTCATTATGTCTTAAATATACAAAGTGTGAATATTGCCTTTTTAGCTATTAAAAATGCAAACATAACTTGCAGATTCCACAAAGCTTCAATATATGACCAGTATAGTTACTCATACTGTGGGTATTTTAAGAACATGCCAAGATTGCAGCTATTAGGAGAAGATAATTTTACTCGATATATTATTGTGGCTTTCTTAAATGACATAAAACTTGCAAAGTTGAACTCTTTTTTTTTTCCCAAAGTCAATTATCACAAAGCTATGGGAGAAAAGCATTTTTTTCCACATGAAATCCAAGTTCTTAAGCTCTGTTCACACAGTAGGGCATGCAGAATCAGCAAAGCTCTTAAGAATTCCCCAGGGTTGGCTTAGACCTCTGTGACTTTATGAGAGTGTAACAATGGGACAGGGCTTGTCACAGTCTTCCCAGTAACTTCCAAGTAAAATAAAATACTAAATAAAATAAAATGAAATTAAATTAAATAGCCAGTCTTCTCTGACAGAGATAGTAGTTGCAATGGTATTAACTGGCAAATTTGTTTAGATCAAGACTGTAACTCTTGCTGTGTTTACTGCAACGAGATCACTCCCACAGTCACTGGAAGTGTAGTATGTGAAAATTCTTCATTGTTTCTGCACTACTTTGTTCTGCTACAGTAGCTGAGGCAATTTAAAGGCCAACTCATGGGAATTACTGCAGCAAAAACGTGTAATGTGAACATTATGTTAAGATACAAGCCAGTCTAATTTAGCACTTCTGCATCTCTTGCAGGCATCGTAGTAGATGGCACGTTGTCTCCTTTGAACTGAAGATATGCCTTTTTTTAATGAGGGGACAATTTTTAACTGATCACTGAGAGACATTTTGGCTGAATATTTTACAGACTTTTATGGTTCTTACAATTCTGATTCTTTTTTAATAGAGAAAAATTGGCTGGCTTTCTCATATGAATCGTTCTGGTGTTGGGAAAGGGAAAACAGCCAGTAAATGTTACATAAAAACAGGAGGGGAATTCAGTTACAGAAGCACCCCAAAGCATCCAAACCAGTAAAACATTTCACATATTATTCTTGAAGAGTGCAGCCTCTTCAGAGGCACCAGACTGCTTCTCTGAAGTCCTGTTTTATATGGGACTGACAAGAAAACTACAGTCTCTTATCTTGAAACTGATTTGACTACCAAGAGTCAGGCCTTTGGCATCTATAGAGGAGCCTCCTTTCGTTCTACCAAGACTGAGCACAGACAGGTCATCCTGTGTCTGTTATCTCTTTCCTGCTGTCAAAGCATCAGCTTTATCCCTATTCAGTTTGGGTTTCTGTTGCCTATCACTCCGGTCCCAAGTGACACAGCCTGAGGCGATGCTCTATGCCACCCTTGTGTGTTGATGGACACAGCTGTAAATACTGTGTAGTCTTTGCCCTCTCCTTCCTTCAGTCTTTCCTGCAGTCCTCTCAACTGTGAGACCCACAAAAGACTTGCTAACAATTAGACAGCTGACATAGATTGTAAGGGGGCTGTGAAAATAATAGAGCTGCAATTTGTTGATTTTAGTTCCACTAGTGAACCTAAAAAGAAGATGGTATATGACTAGCTACAGGAGGAAAATCAGTTCAGATCTGACAAGGCAAAAAAATTAAAACCTGTTATTTTGTCCAACAGCCCAACCTAAAAGAAAAGACATACAATTCTGAAAAAAAGCTACTACTGAAAAAGAGCTTAACCTTCCTTCTGATTCAATACCCTGTCATTATAGGCTATCAAACCCTTGGGTAGGATTCAAGGATTCTTTAGGGTCAGGGTCAGGTTCAGGTTCAATGCATCACTCTTCCTGAAGACATTTGAACCTATTTCCTTCCCCCTAGAAGAACGCCATCAGTGCAGCTTCATGGCAGCATCATGGTTGAGTTCTTCCAGTTTCTATAAATAAACATTCACAAGAGTGGAGCACAGTTATAATTTCCTAGGTGAGTGTCTCAAAAAAAAGTGGGTGGAATAATTAATGCTAATATTTTTATATGGGATAATGTATATTTAACTCGAAGTTCTGAAAGGAGTAACTAGAGGATACCTCAAAATTTTCTGACATTATAAGATTGCCATATTCACTTGTAATCATACCCTGGTTTGTTGAATAGTGAGAGGATTGCTGTGGGAGGAGAAAGATTTGAATTACTTTTTGTTGTTAGAAAAAAAAAAAAAAATGATCCTGTGTTTTCCAAATTCTGGATGAATTCTGTGATTACTGAGTAGGAAAGGACATATTGTTTCTGCTTCTCTTTAAAGCAGACTGAAGAAACTAGCCCTTTTCCTTGCAACCTCATAAAATTTTCTGGACACAGAACTTGAGAGCATTACCATTGCCAATTTACCATTACCATCAAAAAATAAGAAGAAAAAAAGAAAATAAAAATTGCTTAGCTTTCACTGTAAATTTTGTTCTTAGGTTTAATCTAAACTATCCTAATCCAAGCTTCTCAATTTTCTCAGATGGACTACAGTTCAGTTTCTCATTACTGTGTCCACACAGCAATATTTTGTCATTTTTTAATTCTGAAAATTCTCTTCTGATTCATATTGTAGCCACATATTTGATACATAGACTTCCTTATAGAGTGAGGCAATAGTTCCTGATGCGAGGCACATTAGGATTTTCTGGGAATGCAAGAAGGGAGAAATCTGATGATCAGCCAGAGTGACTAAGTATATATTGGGTAGAAGCTATTATTTTTACTGCCTGGTGATATCACAGTAACAATGTGTTCTGCACATCTTCTGTGATATACTTTACTTGAAAAAGTACAACTCCTATGGTAAAATGTTTCCTAGAGCCAAAACTGAATATACACATGGAACTCTCTTAGAGAGAAGTTTAACCCCAGCTGAACTAGAACAATGACCTGCAATAACTAGGTGTTCCTAGATTAAATACTTGAACTGCTTATTTTGGAGATCACATCCCTAAGTAACATAGCTGCAGATCATGTTTTCCAAAATGTAACAGTCTTGATCTCTCTTGGCTGAGCGATAAAATTGTTGTGGGAGGTTATTGTGGAGCACGTTCTTTGGGCGAGTGTGTTCCAGGTTAGATCATTGGACTCTAAGATGAAACCTCCACTTTGGCAGTTGGTAAAGGGTTGTGCTCTTTAGAAAGATGTAAGTCTAAAAAAAGTCTGAGGAAAGGCATTGGCCATGGCTTAAGATTTTCTTTTCCAATCCCTTCTTATATGAGGGATGGAAGGGAAGGCTGGAGGCACTGCAGAGATACAAGAAAGCTTCTCTGGGAGGAAGGGAGGCAGCAGAGCTAAATTATGACTCATGAATAATAATTTCTTTTGTTGTCACTAGGTTTTATTGAATTTGGCACTGAATGCCTGTGTTTTTATAGGAATTTATGTTCATGCCTTATTCAAATGAAAAAAAAAGGACATGAATAATTAATTTCTAAAATAAAAAGAACATGCAGGAGCAAATGGCCTCTTTCATTTGATCCAGCTTTAAAAATGTGTAAAAGCAGGACTTTACTGTCAAACTAGTTTGATTGAATTCTGCTTAGTTGCCCTTGTATTTTTATAGTTAGTTTAGTAGATGAAGAAACCTGTTACCCGTATTCAAAACTGAACAACCATGGACAAGTAAGATTTTAAAAACTCAGGGTACCTCCAAAGACTTTTTCACACAAGTTTCTGGTTCTGGTACTAGAACTGACTACAAGAATTATCCACCCCTATCAGAACTTATCTAAAGACTCCCTGAGAAATGAAAACTGGGCAGTCTGTGTTTTTAGAAGGGTTAGGTACACAGACTTGAAGAGCTAGTCAAGTGGAACCAGAGTCTGTGGAGCCTGGTGTGAGAAAACAAGATATCCCACCTCTCTCTAAACTGGATGCTGTATTTGCTTCTTTACTGTCTCATCTCAGGCGTGGACCTATCCAGTGGTTCCATGTTTCCCCTGAAGCTCCTAAGTTGCTTTTAAAGCTGAGTGACAGCAACACTTGCACTAAAAAGAACTAGAATTAGGATTTGCTGAACCAAAATTCAGTGTATGTGGGTGTTCTCCCAGTGAGACACTTGTGTGCCTATGGCAACTGACTTCTCATGATGTCCACTTTGTTGTGTTGTTCTTGGATGACTGAAATAGAGAACACTTTTACAGCTATTTGCTTCACTCGACTGAGGGTGGAATGGTTCCAGTTGTGTAAATAGCTCCTGGTGCTCTTCCAACCTTTCTCCTCACTACCCCATGGTGATGCATTTGCTTAAGCAGGGCACAGTATGGGAAGAAGCTGTGCTGGATTCCTCCCTCCAAACCTTCCAGCACATCTCAGGCCTGAACTATACTATCTCTGTCAGTACAGCACTTGATCTCTTCTTGAACAAAAAGAAAGTTGTACCACATTAAGTCACGATTTTATCTAGTGAACAATTAAGATGGATAAGTAAGCACATGTGACTCTTGGTAGGACTTTAACTTAGGCCTCTAGGGACAATCAGTTAATATCCAAATCAGCTACACATTTGTCTGTTCTTATACAAGTCCCTTGAGATCCCAGTGGTACAAAAAGCAATATTATCTAATTAACACATGCAGTTCGAGTCTGTTATTTCTATTTCTCTTGGAATGTGCCAGCTGAAACAGCACTCATATCACTTTAGGATTTATGAGGATTACATAAAGTGCTTTTTCCCATACACATAGTCAGTAAGAGTTTCATCCATCAATGTAAGCTTGCATAAGCCCTGTGAATGAAGGGTTATGCATGACTTTGAAACCCAATCTCAAGTGGTAGACAAAATGGAAAGTGTATAGAATACAATACACAATGTGTGGATATGCATTTTTTCTCATGTATAGTTGTAATCTGTACTTTATTAATATTACTTTAAACCTGGAAGGTACAACTCATTTTGTATAACATAGTTTTCCTTTGTATGTTTGATAAACTAAAAAGCATAGGAATTACAAACCATGTTTTGATATTCAGTGTCTGAGTAATAATATGTGAAACTCACTGTTGATTTTAGAGTCTTACTTCCCTCAAAACATCCAAGGTTGCAGAGCAAAGGAGTAAAAATTAGTATATATAAGGCCCCGGCTCCTAGTTTTATAGCCATGTGATTAGATGCTTCCTGGAAAAAATAATGAAGAAAGGAAAATGCCCAGGTTCTGGGTTGATATAAACTCCTGTAGTTACATTTGTTTATGGAACTATGTTGTTAATATCTGGTGAGCATAAAACACACTGTTAAAAAAAGTAACAACAACAAAAAAAAAGGATTAACTTCTGACTGGTTCTCCGTCTGACAAATATAACCCTCCTTCTCTACAGATATCAAACACCACTGTGTGTTGAACATGACAAATCAGAATGTGAAGGTTACAATTACAGATCAGACAAAAGGTCTGTCTAGCCTTTCCTCATCCAGTGACTATCACCTGGTGCATATGCAGAAAAAAACACACAAACAGTACAAATATAAAGTGGTGTTTGCCCTTATACAGCCTTTCAGCTTTGCCAAGGAAAGTGGATGAGACCCTTGAAAACACTGGAAGATATTGAAGCTTCAGAGTAGAGACCATCTTTCCTTGTTATCCCTTTCTCAGTATTAACTTTTTTCTCATGTCCTTCAGTATACTTAAACCTTATCTCCCAAGGAAGCAACAGTAGCAACAGAAAAAGGTCTGACAGTGTGACCTTTTCAGAAAAAAAACATACTCTAGAGGCCATCAAGACAGGGTAGGCAGTAGTCTTCTACTCATGAGCTGCTGATCTTTGGCATCCTTTGTCATTTTGGAGTTGCTTTTTCCACAGAGGTGGAAATCATAGCAGGTCTGGGTTCTTTACAAAATGGTGTAAAAGAAAGGCCAGCAGAATCCTTGTTACCTTTAGAGGACCTGTCTTAGTGCAAATGAAGCTGCTAATCATAAAATCAAGATCCTAAAAGAAGTGTGGTTTTTTGTTCAGCTTGTGTAACTTTAATGGAGTCTTAATTTGAAGGAGTGCTGAGCACTGACCTGGAAAATCAGTTGCCAACATAGATATCACCAAAATTTCTCCAGTTAGTTTTAACAGCTGAGCTTACAAAATGGAAATTTCATTGCCCAGAGAAATCCTAACAACTAAGAGAAATCCTAACAACTAAAAAAAATCCTGTCTCCTAGACTAGATAGTGGTCAGAATGCTTTATTTGAATAATTTATGAAAAATAAGACCCCATAAAATATGTTTCCTGGTAAAAAGATAGTAATTGTATTTGTATCTTATTCAGTCCAGCTGGATTAAGTTCTTGCTGAGCACATCAGACAGCTTTTATTTGTTTCTTTTCAAGCTAAGTAAGAAGACATTTAATACTAGAAAATAGCTTTCAAACTATATAAATCTTTGCAGCTGCAAAAGGACCTGCTCAGACTAAAAATCCTTGCTTTTTTAAACAAACTCACTTTTTAAAAAGTGTTTTTAATCCAAATATCCAGTTAATGTTTAGCCCTTGTTGTATTTTCTCCCCTCTTCACAAATATCCTTGTTCAATTGTTCCAGTATATTTTATTTAAATTCCAGCTCTTCACTTGTTGAGCATGGTAATTCTTAAAACTCAGCATAAAAGCAAATAGATGTTTAAACTCCAGACCACAC
This sequence comes from Antrostomus carolinensis, assembly GCF_000700745.2. Lineage (NCBI taxonomy): Eukaryota > Metazoa > Chordata > Aves > Caprimulgiformes > Caprimulgidae > Antrostomus > Antrostomus carolinensis. Next base: position 31,932 of record NW_010327962.1, read on the forward strand.
TCCAGCTTTTGAGCTTTGTATGGCAAGAGAACTAATGCATGTCTTTCACTATGGACTGTTGTATAACAATAAAAATGTATGCAAAGTTAAATGGACAAGCCTGGATCAGATGGCTCCAAAAAGCCATCATTCTGCAAACCTGAGAAGCTCAATAGTACACTTTGCATGTCAAAAAAAAATCATTTAAATGTAGTGGGATCATAGCCTAGACTTAGACAAGTCCAGGATTTAGAATTTAACAACATGGTGTATTGTTTATAACAATGTATCTGACAGATATAAATTTGCATCTATATTTGTCATATACAAATGTAGCCTTTTAATTTTATTTTCATATTTCACTTTTCATAATGAAAATGTTTCTGGATCATAGGATCATTTACTTCAAATATATCTCCATTAAAAAAAAAAAAATGTGACGACTCATTGTAGAAAATGTGGATTGTTTCACGAAATCACAGAATCAGGAGTTGGAAGGGACCTCTGGATATCATCTAGTCCAACCCTTCTCCAAAGCACATACATCTAGAGCAGGTTGCACAGGATCACAACCAGGTAGGTTTTGAATATCTCCAGAGAAGGAAACTCCACAACCTCCCTGAGCAGCCTGTCCCAGGGCTCTGGCACCCTTATAGTAAAGAAGGTTTTCCTCATCTTCTGATGGAACTTCCTGTGTTCCAGTTTGTGCCCATTACCTCTTGTCCTGTCACTGGGCACCACTGCAAAGAGTAACACACTCATGCTTTAGATATTTATAAGCCTTGATAAGATCCCCCCTCAGTTTTCTCTTCTCCAGGCTAAACAGACCCAGCTGTCTCAGCTTTTCCTCGTAAGAGAGATGCCTCAGTCCCTTAATCACCTTCGTAGCCCTCTACTGTAATCTCTCCAGCAGTTCCTGGTCTTTCTTGAACTGGGGAACCCAGAACTGGACACAGCACTTCAGGTGTTGCCTCACTAGGACACAGTAGAGAGGGAGGATCACCTCCCTCAACTGTGCTGGCCATACTCAAGGCACCCCAGGATACCATTGACCTTCTTGACCATGAGGGCACATTGCTGGCCCATGGTTAACTTGTCCACCAGTACTCCCAGTTCCTTCTCTGCAGAGCTGCTTTCTCGCAGGTCAACCCCCAACCTGTACTGGTGCCTGGGGTTATTCCTCCCCCGGTGCAAGACTCTACACTTGCCTCTGTTGAACTTCATTAGGCTCCTTTCCGCCCAGCTCTCCGCCCAGCCTTTCCAGGTCTCGTTGAATGGTAGCAGAGCCTTTGGTGTATCAGCCACTCCTCCTGGTTTTGTATCTTCAGCAAACTTGCTGAAGGTACACCCTGTCCCTTCATGCAGATCGTTGATGAATACGTTAAACAAGACTGGACACAGTACCGACCCTGGGGACCACCACTGGCTACAAGCTTCCAACTACACTCCACAACACTGATCACAACCCTCTGAGCCCTACCATTCAGCTAGTTCTCAATCCACCTCACTGTCCTCTCATCTATCCCATACCTTCTAAGCTTACCTTTGAGGATGTAATGGGAGACAGTGTCAAAACTTTGCTGAAGTCGAGGTAGACAACATCTACTGCTCTCCCCTTTGGATGTCTACAAAATTCATTAGTTTTAGAAATTATTTTTGACTATCCACAAATTTAATTAGAGACTATATTTTGAAGAAAAAAAGCATGAATCATGAGGAAGAAGGATTGATTTAGCAAACAGTTCAGTCAGAAGCACTATATGAAGATAGAGGATATAGTGTTGCATCTGGAAAACACGTGTTAGAAAAGGATACTCATTCCAAGACTGGCCTTTGGCTTAGGTTTCTCTGTTTAGTTCTGTTCACCCTTGAGGTGTAACAGGCATAAGCATCATTGTTAACTCTCAATGCAGAGATCATTACCAGGATGTATATAATCTGTGTGCAAATTCAACTAGTGAAAGAGCTGGTTACTCCATTGCTAGAAAATGTTTGATTACCTAAGTACTTGCCTGTAGTGATCTCTGTGTTAATGGAAACACATGACAGCTGATTTCATCTTGATTATCAGCCATCAGCCAGTTTTTCTACTTTGAAGTCACAAGTTAGTTTTGCTAGTTGGGATATATATACACCTATATACCTTTCAAGTAGCAGCCAAGATTAAACAACCAATCTAGTTTTTCAGTGTGAATTTAAGGAACCATTTGAAAGTCTCCATAAGAATAAATAAAAAGAAAATGTCAAAGGCACCTATATGCAGAACAAAAATGAACTACCCTGCCAGTTTCTTACTGAATTTGTCTAAATGTTCCTATAGCTACAATTGTTTTTAATTTGAAGGTTTGAATTTCATTAGACTGGTATTATAACGTCATCTGTGTAAAGCTTCCATAAAGTCTTAATTTCATGTCTGCTTCACTCAGTCAAGGCTTAGAAACAAAGAAAAAAATTTTAAAATGAACAAGAACAAATTCCAAGGATGAGAAGACATCCCTCAGGAGTTTCAAAGTAACATGAAATGAGTAATATTAACAGGAATTCTATAGGCAAAATTAATCATTACCATTCCCAAACACTTGAAAAATCAGTCATTGTCTTGTGTGAGAGACTCAAGATACAATTTTTTTTTCCAAGCATGGTCTTCAGATATATTTTATTTGTTTTCTATTGTTAAAGTTGCTACGGTTTGATTTTCCAAGTTTTTCTCTGCCACAGGCTGGAAGCTAATATTTTATCAACTTTTAGTGGAAATGGATCTCATATGAACACAAAGCTTGGAGATTAATTTTCAGAAATCCTTCAACTATTGTAAGACTTGAGATGATATGATGAGACAGCATCACAGAGATAGGTAAGAAGTCACCCACTTCACATTGAAAATTTACTGTATATGACACACCACATTATAAGATCAGTATGAAAAAGCTTTTGCAAAATGCAGAGCTTTTCCGTGCAGTGTTTTGATGGGTTTCCCAAACTGGTAAGGTGCTGAGAAAGTCCTGAGGTTTTAGTAGCTGCATTCAACTCTCTTAAGAATATCCACAGATCTTTCATTGACCAAGTGAATACTGATCCATCTGTTGGCATCTGGTAGTGGGAAGCATCATGGCATTTTGCTTCTGTGATTCAGAGATGTCTTGAGAGGACCCCAATGTGTTGCTGGAAAACCTGAGTTATTCCACAAAAGGCTTGCTCAAAAGAGAAGACCATAAGAGTTTGGCAAAGTAGGGCTCAAGAAATCATCCCTTGGAATCTTTCCATCAGACCTAGGTGCTTCTACATTGTGTGGACCCTCTTACTGCAGTCTCACTCATGGTAATTGAGACACAGAAACTATGTTGTTATATAGTGCTGCATCAAAGTAAGCTAATAGGATCACTTTCTGTCTATAAGAGGAGAAATAAAAACCAGAATGTGTGAGATATAACAACAGAGTAGTGCAAGACTGATGCTTGAAAAGCTCATTGTCTATGAAATGCATTGCACTTCCTCCATTAGATTGTAAGAACTGGGAATCTATAGTAATTATATTATGTCTTATCACACAGTCTTCGTATATTTATCTTCTGGAAAATTTTCAGGGTTTTGGTATTAGATCTTCCTGTAAACTGGGAGACAGGACACAGAGATTAGATAACCTTGGGCAAATCTTCAAAACAGTTGAACCTGGGCCATCAACAGACCACACGCTTCCTCACCAGCCAGGTGGAATTCACTTTTTGCTTCCATCTCACAAAACTAGAGCTCCTCATAATTACAGTTTGATTTTAGACTGTGCTTTCACTTCCTTTCAAAGAAGACACTAAGGTTGTACCAAGAATTTAATCTGCCTTTTATTTCTATCAGGAAAGCAGCTTGAGTTTTCAAACTGGCCTGCTGTGATTTCTAAGTTGAAGATAAACACAAAAGAATTTTATTAAAACCAAACTATTTTGCTTTTTTGAAACAACCCTGCTTGGCATTTGCTTTCCACACATAAAACCTGTTTTTCTTTTATCTCTCCAAAACAGCTTGATGAAAGAGACCCTCAAGCCTTACTATTCAGCAATTGGGCCTTTAAAAACAAATTTGGAGTAATATGAGTTTTTACAACACATTTATATATTTATTTCTTAGATTAGTGTATTTAAGAGCTGTGAGGAGTTAAGGGGACTGACTGCTTTTTCTAAACCACATGGGGTTTTTTGGCATTAGTGATGAAGCTGTTCTATGCCAGATAACTCAGGCTTATGAACAAAGCTACTTAATTTAAAAGTTCATGCACAGGTTACAGAAACACTGGTGGTGTGAGCAGGTTTTCTTCTCCTTGCCCCTTCTAAACCCTTAAACATCTACCTTCACAACCATTGCTAACTCCAACTGAGTGGCAAATATATCCCTGAAGAAAGCAAAATGCCTGTGCTCTTGTTTCTCTGGGTATGCTCATTAAACCTGGGCACAAGTCTCTTTTGACAGGCAGCAGATATTGAGCAAGCTTCTTGCAGCAGCTGTTCTGCGGAACACTGGTACGACTGTAGTCCTCCTGGCTGAAATACTCCTAGGTATTTACTAATTCTCACTGCTCACAGCTGAAGAAGCTCCAAGTCACTAGAGACAAACTGATCCTGGGGTCTCAGTATGAGTAGCCAAATGCAAAAATGAAGAAAAATGTATGTTTGGAATCTGAATTTTAGGTTGAAGAGTAAAAATATCCAGATCAAAAACCTTTACAGTGAGGCACCCAGGAAGGTTTGGTTTAGGTCTTGAACTCTTTTCAAAACATGTTCTTTTTCTTTAAATTTAATTCAGCTTTTGAAATGTGGAATATAATTTCAAACTGGAATTAGAATTATATTTTCTTGTGTCTGAAAAAGATAAATTAATGTGTGGTGGGGTTTTTGGGGGGTTTATTTGTTGGTTTGTTTGTTTGTTTTTTTGTTTTTTCCTCTCCTGGTTCTTTGTTTTACTTGAAACTACTTTTCAGATTCTATTTCATATTTTGGTAACCCCAAAGTTGGTTTTTTTAATTTATTTTTTTTTAATTTGTTTTTCAGCAACTGTAAAAAGAAAGTATTTACTGAAAAGGATTGCCAAGTGCTGGAAAATCACTTTGGAAGCAAATATAATGATGAATGTTCTCAAAGAAAACACTGAAAAGTAACTAGTAAAAAATCCTACTTCAAGTTGAACAGAAATACAAAGAAAATAGACTTCAGTGGACAGATCAGTGCTTCATAACAGCCTAAACTAATAATCAGACTGGTAGACTTTGTATCCTTTGGTGAAAAGAAGGATGTAAGAAATAGCTGCATGCTAAAGTCCTGGTTCACTGGCTTCTCTCAAACACTTAAGTTTTATATTACAACCTCAGTTGAACTTTTATTATTATTATTATTACTATTATTATTATATTTTCAATACTAAGCTTCTTTATCTTCCTTATCCAAGGACTAAAGTTTTATGGGTTGAACAGACAGTGGACTAGCTGTTGAAGTTAAATTTCTTCACTTCTTGTTTTGTGGAAAATCAGGTAATTTTGAATGGAAAACTTTTATAGTCTTTGTGTAAGATAAGCAAGGTGGACCACAGTATCTTCCATCCACATGATAAGTAAGATGCTTGCTTTCGTCTGTCTAACTTGGGAATTAACTAGAAAAAAATTCTAATAGGACCATAGAGGTGGTTGAACTTTTAAAGACTTTTAAAGAATTTCAGGCAAGACTAGAGTGAATTGTTACCACATTAATTCACTTATTTTTATGGAGTTAGATCATACCTGGTCATATTGCTAGATATGGAAAACACATAGATACAATGAGGTTGTGAGGTAGCTTGTACAGAAAAGCTCCCAGCAAAAACTATTCAGAGATCCTTTTTCAGCCTTCCCTTTTTATGCTTCATCACAGTATGATATCTCTGAAGAAGCACGAATCACCTGTGCTTCCTTAAGCTTGCTGTGCTATTGGATGTGCTTTCACCTGGCCATGGTTCTGCAGAGCAAACTGCAAAGTCAGAAAGGCTAAAACACAAAAGTTGTCACTGTCACAGGCAGACTATGAATAGTTTTCACAATAAAAAACAAACCATAACCAAACTTGGAAATTTTCAAATGACTTCCATAATATGGTGCTGCCTGACATTTTGTTCCTATTTTAATCCATCTTTCCACTGTTTGAGTATCAAACTGTGTGCACTGCACTAGACGAGGTCTTATCATTGCCTTGAACACAGGCATTTTTTCCCTTTCTCTTCTGATCACATATGCCTTTACACAGCTCTTCAACACTAGCAGACTATAGTCATGCTGTGAGTCTCTAGTATGCAGTCCTCTTTTCTTGTTACTTTCAAGCCCACAGAATCCAACCCCTCCAGCAGAAAATTTTAGTACTGCCTAAATGAGTGTTCTCACTTTTCATAGTACTGAATTTTCTCCCATTTCTGTCTCTCTAACAAAAGGCTATCCAATTCTTTCTCTATGGTACCCTCATCTTTCACGATAGTGACAATGACTTCCAACTCTGTGTTGTCATGTTTTATTAGATCATTCCTGGTTTTCTGTGCCAAAGTCATAATGAAAACATTACATGAAGTTAGGCAAGTTTGATCCTCGAGAAATTCCACTGCAATGTCCATGTGATCCAAGGCTTCCCATTTAGATACAGCTTGTCATCTCCTGTTTAAGCAATTTTTTAGCCAAATCCAGTTCTTGTGTTAATCGTCTCCAGCCCAAGAAATTTCCCTTGTGACCCAGCCTCAAATACTTCACTGAAATCTACATATTTGACTATATTTACTGCATTTTCCTTATAAGAAATTGAAATGTTTTATGAAAAGAAGTCTGAGGATCTTTAATACAAGATTTTTTGGATAATGTGTGATTTTGTCATATTTTCAATTGACTGTTTTGGGTTTAATTTTGTTTGGATTTTCTTTTGTAATTTCTTCAAAACTTTCTTTAAGCCTCAAGCAATACTATTAAGAATATAATTGCCTTATTTTTTTTTTTTTTAACCTTTTAATATACAACTACTAGGTTATCTAGTTTTCTAGCATATGATAACACTCCAAATTGGCAAATACACTAAAACTTCTTCATATCAGAGCTGTTATTTTACCAGCATTTTTTTTGTTTATTTGGTTTTCCAGACATCTTGAATGCATATTATTCTTTATTCACTACTCCTTCAGGTCAAAACATCTAACCCTAAGTTTTTCTTTCACTTCACATGCTATTTCCCTTTTCAACAGTTGATTCAATGATCTTAAGGGTCTTTTCCAACCTAAATGATTCTATTATTCTCTGATTTTACTCTTACTTCCATTAGTGACTCCACCTTTATGAACATTGTCATCATTGAAACATAAAGATTCACAGGGCTTTGGGTGCCATTCTTTTAATGCCAGCTTAGCCTGCCCTGCACAGCTAGCTGTTCTTTGTGACTCTGCATGGCTGCCTAGTAAGACTGATGTTTTTGCTATATCTTTGTTTCTTTTTTTATTTATTTTTTTTTTTTTTAAAGTTAGTCTTACCCAATCCTTACATATTCTGACCTCCATGATGTAGCTTCGGCAGGGGGATTGGTCTAGATGATTTTTTGAGGTCCTTTCCAATCCTTAACATTCTGTGATTCTGTGATTCTGTGATTCTGTGATTCTGTGATTCTTCATTGATTGACCCTTTTCCTCACTCGTTATAGACTCTGCATAATAATTTCTTCTATAATGTCTCTAACATCTTCTACAATGAGCCCATAACTTTTAAAATTACAGTTATTTCTCTCTTGTTCAGTGTCTATTCTCAAAAACATCTGTTTACTGGAACAACTGGAAAGTACTAATAACACCAATAACTGTATTCAAATCTGTATGGAAAATGAATCTTATATATGTGCAGTATCAGAAATTAGAATAGAATAGAATAGAATAGAATTAGAATAGAATTAGAATAGAAGAGAAGAGAAGAGAAGAGAAGAGAAGAGAACAGAATAGAATAGAATAGAATAGAATAGAATAGAATAGAATAGAATATTTTTCAGTTGGAAGAGACTTACAATGATCATCTAGTCTAACTGCCTGACCATTTCAGGGCATATATTTATTTATATTTCATATGACTTCTCTTCCGGATTGCTGTTTTAGGGTAAACAACTACATCATGAATACAACCAGACTTCTGTCACCAGTTCTCTCAGGGAGCACATTCAACTGGGAGCTTTGAGCTCTGCTTCTGGTTGACAGCAGAGAATAACAGGAGTCCCAGCTAACTCATTTGTTTTAAGAGGAAATTAATACAACAAATTTTTATGCCAAAACTTGATGACAAACAAACTCTTTGTGACTCAAATCCCAGCCTCCTCCATAAGCCTCGTGTATACTTTTATTGTTGTCATAGGGCATCCCTGAATTTCCCATTTTCATCTGGCATCAGTAAGACTAAAATGATATTATAACTTGGCAAAAACAAAACACTACAATTAGTGAGTTTGAAGATGAAGGATTTTCAGTCATGGGAAACTGGAAAATTGTGTACTCAACTGTAGCACAAAAAGGGGCATTAGGTCACTGTCAGCAGTGATGCAAAAGATGGCATAAATTAGATCTGGGCTTTGGTGAGAATGCAAAATGAGCATAATGTTACATTCAGATGAAAACAGTAGATCTTCTTTTTACAGTACACAGTATAAAGCCCACTTATGATCTTTTCACTTTGGCTTACACAGATGGACCTCTGCTGATTTTACTACAGAATTACTTTTGACCATCACCTCTCAACACTGCCCTAACCATGATAGGCTGCATACTTCTAATCAGGTACTTCACCCTCCTTACAAATACATTACTGAAAATGATACAGGTGTACAGAGGTTCAGTATTAATGACAAGGCAATTTTTCATTTAAGTATCCTAACCTAGTTTCTCAGAAAATTTCTGATCCAGTTCTGGCCCACTCAAAACCTTGAGGCCAGAAAGGCACTTTCCAAGTGATCACAATAGTAACTTTGATGTATTCAGTTTGTTTTTATCCTAATGATGACCAATCTCTTGATCTACTGTAGGCAGTAGAGCACAGGTCTTCTCTTATTGGGAAATCAGGAGCTGCAACAAACTCTTATCAATTTTAACTCCTGTTAAATTGTTTGTAACCTAGAGCTAGGTGAGATGAATCCCATCCTTCGTTTCTGATTCTGAACATTACTGTTAATATGGAATAAGATTTGTTATAAGAGCCCATTTTAGTGAAAAACAGAAAGGATTTGAGGACATCACCCATCTTTCACTGCCAGAGCAACATGAGTATGATGCTAGGTATGAGGTCATCTGTGTAGAATATATAGTGACGTTGAATATCATAAGAGCCAAAGAGAAGAATGAATAATTTAACAAAATCAGTGTTGCAGAAAAAATAAAATAAAATAAAAGAATAATATGAATCTATTTTAGGGCAATTGATGTTGGATTAGAGCTAATGAATTAGCCATGCAGAATACATAACAGACACTATACTAAGACATCATAAAAAGGCAGTAGATGGATTTATGAAGAGTACCAAGGAGATTTAGACACCCAAATACATTGACTGCCATTATCTCTTCACTAAATCTTTTTATAACCACAGAGTAATTTCCTTGGTTGGCATATGGTGACATGGTTCAGTTGAGCTGAGTGGAACTAAACAGATTTATGAGAGCTGACAGTTTATTCCTTATACCTCTTTTTTCCCCAGTTCTGCTTACACAACTTAGCTTTCCTTGTAATTGCAATTTCTTTGGGGTGGGCTTACGTCTTATAAGAGGAAATTCCATGCAGAAGTCATCTTTTAAAATAAGTCTTTCTGCAATAAATATTTCCTTTGTTGAGCATCTGCCTCCTCCCTTACACCTACACTCGGTTATCTCTGATTTTTTTTTCACATCTGACTATAAGGTGGGGAGAAGACTACTATTTTTTGTTGTTGTTGTTGTTTTCCTTCACAATATGTCATTTTTTTAAACATTTGGTGTAAATACTAGCACATGTCAGTGGTTCTGCTGACTCCATTATTATATGTGAGCAAGAAGGCTTGCAGAAAACCCATCCTATGTGAATAGTGAAAAATGATTAAAAGTACATTACAACCTTTAGTCATTAGACTCAAATTTCCAAATGAGCCAGCTTGAAATCTAATGTGAGCTCTAAGATTTCTGCATCTAACTTTGATAATTTTAGCTGATGTTCCTGCGATGACATCTTACACATTCAAATACTTTATGTTGCCCACCCTTGTAGAACGGTTTTTCTCAATTGAAGCAGTTAAGGGGAAAAACAGATTTAAAATTATTGATTTATTTAATGTTTTCCAGCACTCCTTTGCTACTCCTTTATATATCAAATCACAACTAGAAATAGTGGGAAAAGGTTAAAAAAGTAAATGTTGATGAAAGTCCTCATGGCAATGTAGCTATTTGTTTATATGAAGCTGTCAGAAAAGTACTGACAATTGCAAGATTTCAGTATTAACATCATAGGTTAAGTAAGTGTAGCTTAAACACCTTCTGGATTTACATTATAACAAAAAGGGGAATCTCTAAAATGCATTATGAGTGGCAATGCACAATTCTTATTTTCACATAAAATTGCTTAATATATACATTTATAAAAACCCCAATGCATATCATTCTCCAGTGTTTGAGGTTAGTAAGAAAACTTTCAAACAGTGAATTATTAAATCTGATGAGGACTGTATTCTTGGAACATTAAAGCTGCCACTGGGTTTTTACATAGTGGCTTGCTTTAATCATTCTTAGTAACTATGTCTTGGATCGCTTAACATGATTTTAATTTATAGTGGCATTAACACAACAGTTTGTTGCATTGTCACTTTTGGGAAACATGAAATTAAACATGTGAGTAACTGGATTTGCTTGTAGGCACATGGGAAAATTTCATCATCACAAAAATCATTCTCTTGGGACTGAACAGTTCAGACTTGTATTTTTAAACTAAAATAGGATAGACACTAAATATTCCATTAAAAGTTTGTTTTGTATTGGAGCTTCTGTTGGAAGAAGAGCCTTGAGCTAGTGAATTTGAATTTAAGTTTTATATTTATCGTTTGTATTCATACAGAAAAATTCCAAGTGAGCACTGGGATCCCATTGTCAAACCTATACCTTCATATCAATTATTCTAACAGCAAAATATTTTTTCTTACTTCTCAGTATGTGGAAATAGACTACAGAATAAATCAGGGAAGTGCCCTCACTACATCATGAATATTGTGTACAACCACGAATCTGTCTACAGCTGTTCCTGCAACATGGGGACTTTTGGCTTTAAGGGTGATTTTTATGACTTTTTTTTTTTTCATTTGTCTAATCTCTATTTTAATTCTTGCAGTCTTTTGACATCCACTACAACCTGCTAGAGGATGTCCCATAGTTTAACTCTGCACTGTGCGAGCAAGTACCTCCCTGGCTGTGGGGACCTGACAATGGGCAATTTTTTTGATGCTTACCTTTTCTTGCATCACAGGCAAAATGAATAGTCATTTCCAATATGCTGTGACCATGAGTGGTACAGCTAAACTGAGCTGGCAGATCTTTTGCACACTGAGAAGGAGGTAAAAGGAAAGAGCTATGAAACATATAAAATTATTTTGAGCTGTGTAGCAGAGAATAGGCAGGTAAAGGTTTGGCAGTGGCAACTGGTTGTTGTCAGGGATATGGGCTAGATATTCTGCTCACATAGACCCACGCCAGCTGGGTCAATATGGCAGGCATACCACTAATTTCTATGAACATACACTTAGAATCCTTTCCAGATTGTCCAGCCTGGCAAAGTATGAGCACTTAGTGATGCTGGACTAGAGTTCATTCATAGCAAACATTTCTCTTGCCATTTTCATCCCTGCTGGAGTTTTTTCACTTGTCAGTGCAGAGGGCTATGGACAGGAGGTAGAGTCTTGAGAGTTTTGTGTGCCTGGTAAGGGCTCTTCTTTTCCTCAACTTAATATATCTCACAGGGTACCAGTGGCAAATCCCTATGTATGCTGCAACACGTAAACAGCAGTATTGCCTTTCCCTGGAAATGTTCAATATGTTTCTGGTAATAGGATCAATTTTTCTTCACATGATTTCCAATCTCTTTATGAATCTATTGCTCAGAATACTTTGGAAACAGTAGTGTTTTAGATAGCAAAACACCCTATCGTTATGAAACTTGAAAAGGTGCCAGTTTGCCATGAGGATGGTTACAAAATGTTTCAGATTGGCATTCTAGCCAATTTGATTACTAAGCTACCATCTAGGCTTCTTGTTTCCCATTGCATGTTCTTGTTAAGTGCTGAGAACTCCACATAGTTCCTTCTAGTACAGATTAAACTCTCCTTCTGTAGCAAAGGATTCAGTGTCAATCCTTTGTGATAAATAAAGAATGTGACTGCTTATTGATGCTTACTTGCTGCCTAAACTGTTAGGATGCTTATCCAACATCTTTACTTAACATCCTATACTTAAGGAGTTAGGATAATTAGTATCTAAAATGTAGGCACTTATGTTTCTAAGTTGAAAATCTTTGGATAAAGTTTAAGCAAAGCTAATTATTTTGTCATTCTCAGAATGAGGTTCTGCTCATGGACTAATCCTAAATTTAGACATCTACATGTAGATGCCTATTTGTAAAACTATGTTCTGAAGTTACCACTGTAGCTGCACATGCAGATGCATACCAGGGCACCTCATATAGCACTAGATTCCTACATTTAAGCAGCTGTATTGAGTCTAGAGTACAAAAACCTTTTCAGATTATACTAAAGAGACTTATATTTAATTTTACAACACTAACTTGTCAGTTCAAATGAGAAAGATTAGTAAGATTAGAAGAAAGCCCCCAATTACAGCTTATTTGGCAATACAGTTTAAAGAATGTTAGGAAATGAGCACTGTGTCCTATTATTTTGATACTTCTTTTAGCATCTGAAAATAAAAGTGTGCTAACACAATGGTGCCCTGGGACATGGCAACTTTTAGAGCATTTTGAGAACATTGAATAAAAGCACTGAGTTGAGTAAGTGAAAACATGCTCTCTAGTTTCTGCTGTGACCATTTATTTTATAGTACTGTCAGACAACATGTTTTTTATAGACTTCAAACATTTTGATCAGAAAAAGATAAATAAGATATGTTCCTTTCATAAAAAGGTCCAGCTACCTTTGCGCAGCAGAGTATGTTGTTTGTAGATCTGGGATACTGGAAAGGCAGTGGGCTCTGAACACATATAATCCTCCTGATGAAGGCTTTCAGGCTGACTGACTTTTCATCCTCACTGACTTAGATAAGACATTTCTTAAAAAAGAAATATCTAAAATCATTTTGATATTATATGGGGTCAGAGTTTTGAAAAGAAACCACATGTTCAGTGTTTCTTCACCTGTGTGATTTAGAACTCGGCTGCAGAAGGGGTTTTAGGCTGAAGCAGATGAACATAAGAGGCAGTTCAGATAGCTCGTAACAGTAAGCCAGCTCTTTCTAGGTTAGCACACCCTGGGTCCTTGGACCAAAGATGTTGCTTTTGGAAATGCTGCAGCAGAAATGGGTGGTGTTTGTCTAATGTCACGGTCTGCTTTGCACCTGGTGTCCTTCACTCACAGCACGCTCCATGCTACAGCAAGACTTCTGCATTTAGCAGCATTATCTGTATTCTACGTTTATCTGATGGAAGGAGATATTTTTTACATAACAAAGCTGTTAATTAGTTCTTGACAAGATTAATAGGGACTTGCTTAGACATAACTGGATCTGAGATTACTCCTGAGGCTAAGGCTGTGCTAAAACAGAGGCTGACAAGCTTTATATGTAAACATAGATTCAAAAGTACCCCCTAAGAAAATCTGGTTTAGGAAGTTTTGGTAGACACATGCATGCAAAAGCTGCATCTATAAATTGTGTTTTACACGAACACGTTGTGTGAAGGAAAAACAATTTTTCATAGGGCATAATAGACTATTTTATAGTGAGCAGTTTTTATTGCTCAGACTTATTTATTTCTAAGCTAAATCCCCATCTTTATATACTTGTATATCCAGTGTTAGAAAGCAAGCAAGTTAGATTTCTGTGGAACTCCTAAAATAAACACTTTGCTAAGGCTAAAATTTTGCCTTCAAACACCTATGTAAAACTGTGATTTCCTTGACTAGGTCAGGGCCTAGAGAGAGACAGCTGATGATCATTGATTTCTGTATGAGAAGTGTCTGCGTGGATAAAGTCTATTTGTCATGAAAAACAGAAAACTGATGGGAAGATTATGAAAGAGTTCTGCAAAATCATAAGTAGTATGTGAAAAGGTGAAGCTGGAGTGACTGTTGACAAGTTATCTTGATACTTGAGCTTTGAGGCATCAAATATTTTAGCAAGATGTATGCTCAAACAATCAAAGGGATGTACCTATTAACATATAATTAAACAATGGAACTCATGAAATGTTGCAATCAGTTAAAAACTCACAACTGACCAATTCATTAAAGGAATGGATGGTGGAAAATTTTCTTACATAAAGACACCACATCAAGCTTGAGGAGGCCATTTTAGTTATAAATTAGGTCTTTGGCATGAGGTCTTCAAGAGTGTTCTTGCATAAAAGTACCACCTGCTTGCCCATTTTCCTGTGACTACCCACTGTTGAAGACCAGATACTGATACAGATGGGCCTTTGTTATGTTCCAGGAGCATTGCTTAGGTTCTGGGAAGATTTTTTTTTTTTTTTTTTTTTTTTTTTTTTTTTAATTAGACATGTATTAAATCATAAGAGGCCTTCCTGTTCAGATAAGATATGAAGGGTGGAACTTAAGCACGAAAAAAGTCAAAAGTAGACTTGAAATTCTAACTCCCTGGAGCCATATGGTAGTTTAACCTGACCTGTGAATTAAGTAAAACAAAGCTAGCCTGGATGTGGGCTGTTTGGTAGACCAGACATGTCCTTGGGTACCAGCCTGAACAGATGGCCACTATGCACTGATGCCAACAAAGGAAGTTGGACATTTAGAAAAGTTTCCTCCTGCTTGCTAGTGCAGTGTTCAGAATTGAAGGGAGTAGGCCTTCTGAAAAGTCACATTTTTGCACCCCTGGAACAAGTGGTGTGTTCTGACCACTTAACTATAATAGCTTATGGGTTGAGTGCTCCAATATGAACCATCTCATCTAGTGCTTTAATCTCAATGCTAGAATAGTACATTTGGCTTAGAAGGCAAGAACAAAATAAAGTGTCTTGAGAGCGTGGAGCTATGAAGTAACCACATGTAAAATTTCTGAAGTAGAGCACATTTTTAAAGCTTCAAACTTATTTCTTACTTAAAAGAGAGCACATTCTTGTACAAAGGATATTCCCCTCTTTAACTTGAATACAACTGCTTCAGTCTTGACCTTATCCAATGGTATAGAAAGTTTTCTATTTGATAAATATGACTTAATTTCAGACATCACATATTTCCCCTCTATTTTATCCAAGCCTTGTTTTTAAGAACATGTATGAAACATGAAATCTTCAAAACTTTATACCAAAACTCTGAGAGCAAATCCTTTTATCATGAAGTGGTTATAAGGAGGCACGTACTCAGATTGAAAGA
>NW_010327962.1:47511-50919 GCF_000700745.2 Antrostomus carolinensis
AAAAAAAAAAAAAAAGTTTGTCTGAAGTTATTATTTACAGCTACAAAGAGATGACAGGTGATCTCAGAAAGCACTTTCAGCATCTAAGTGCTGCATTAAAGATTCTAAGCCATTCATTTAGCTGCCACTAACGTTCATCAAATTCCCACCTAACCCTGTAGGTACCTTAAGTGCCTAATTTAACAGATTAAGGGGTTAGTCACAGAACTTTAGCATTATGATACTTTTTGTGTTCTTAATGGGCAGAATGTAGCTCCTACAGGCTGACTCCAAGTGGTTGCATTAGGCTTCTACTCTGAAATGTCCTGCAGGGCAGATCCTTTTTCCCAGCAGGGAACAAAAAGACAATGGTGGACATTAGTCTTCCTCAAGTTATCCTTTGTGATTATTCCACATGATTTCCCATGTGATATCTAAACTGAGAAACTCCAGAGCAGAAGGTTCTTGATCTGAGAGTAAATCTTAGCCTGTCCTAACTCCACATGAAAGTTAGATTTAAGCACACTCCAGACATCTCCCAAATCTTGTTTACTGGGGAAAGATAACTGAGGCACAGGCTGGCTATCATCTATGGTGAACTTTTAAGAGGTCTTTGTTTTGAAACACTGCAGGGTCTTCCACGATGCAGAGCTAAAGGTCAGTTTAGGAGCAGCCTGGGACATTTGAATTTCTGTGGCAGGAAATGTCTATTTTGAGGATGTCCAGGAGCAAGGTGCCAAAATCATGCCTTCATTGTCCTGCATGACTTCATCCTCTTGTCTAGCCTAGCCCACCTGCACGTCCTGACCCAGTAGACCTGCTTACAGCTAGTCTAAGTCTGTAAAAGAGCAATAAATACAATGTTCCTAACTTCTCACACACTTAATATATTCTAGGTTGTAGATTTCCTTTTTCTGTCTGAGATTAAAACTAATTTTGTGCAAAATACTTGACTATTCATTTGAGCAGCAAGAGGAATGTAGGTTTCTATACAATTCTGTTTGCATCTTTGTTAGAATTGGATATAAGGTTAATTAAATCATGGAGAGATGTGTGCTCAAGGCTTTTCTTAAAGAAATTTTGTTATCTAAATCAAACTGAAAGATTTCTTTTCAAAATTTCCTGCAAGCTGGAAACATGGAGAAAGATTTTCTAAAAATATTTTTAACAAAACCTAGGGTCTTTTTAATGCTTTTTTTGGTTTGTTTTTTCAGAAAAGGGAAGTTTTCCTGAAATTTTGAAACTACTTTTTGAAATTCGAAGGTGCAAAACTAGCAGCCACCCCTCCTTTTCCTCAGCACTTCCCAGGTGCCAGAGCTCTTCCCACCATCTTCAAAACACTCCTAAACCCTTTCCCCTTCCTCACAGGAATTCTCTAATCCCAAACCTGTTACTTCCATGCTGGGTCTTTCTTAACCCTGCCCCTTCCAGGGTCCTTGCCATGAGACATAAGCTGTCTCATTCTGCAGGACTGGGGTGGCCCAGACAGGAAGCTGGGCTGGCCCTGCTTTGCCCCACCAGCTGAGCAGGCAGAGTGCTCAGCAGTGAGTTGGCTATTGCTCAGCATGGAGCAGGGAGGCTGAACAAGGAATTTTAGTAATGAAATTTAGTGGACCAAATATGCATTTGGATGAGCCTGAACTGTTAATAAAATGTGTGATGTGCAGCAGTGAACTGGGTGACTTCACTGGGTCCTTTTCTCTCCTCTTATCAAATACACTCATCTGTAGACAGCTCAGATTCTGCTGTTGCCAAGTGCAAAACTGATGATAAAGGAACTGAGCAGCATTCAGGATGAGATCCAGAGAAGTTGGGGATACCACAAACCCTGCTTGCTTTGAAAAAGAAAAAAATTTACTTGCCTATTTAACAAACAGAACAAGCAAAACCAACCCAAGAAATCACCTGGCAGAACACAGCACAGGGCATTTCATTCTCCACCTTGCCAGAAGACAATGGTGGAGCTGAATTACATATAAGAACCATTCATCATATCCAGAAATGGTTATAAAAATGTTGTCAGCACATTTTCATCTTAAAAGGCTGTCTCAGCAACAATGATGTATTTAAATAAAAAATGTTACACTGTTTCCAACAACAGATGCTTTGATCTAGAGAAATTAACATTTCATTTATCACTATGTTAAAAAATGTCCTTAGTAAACTGCTATGATTTTTCAACTTGCATGTTAGTTTTGGCATGGCATTTCACACGATTTTGTAACTAACACATATGTAATCACGTAAAAAGTAATAATAAAATGAAAAAAATATGGAAAAAGTATGCAAGGCCTTTCAAAGTTCCATTCAGGTCCAGCAATGTTCTTTAAGGCACTTAATGTATAGTTATCCCCATAACTATACCTATGTACAGGACATATTGTTATCCTTATAATACTAAACAAGTCTTCTACCACTGATTTTCCGCCTCTTCCCATTCTTTCTTGAAACTTGAAAACTTAAACTGAATTAGTCTTCTACGAGATTTAGGTCTGCCCCCCCCCAGAAAAAAAAAAAAAAACAAAAAACAAAACCCTCTTGAAAAGGTTTATTCCATGAGGCATCAGTTCTTGTCTTTATAAGTATTTAAACTATATATTTTATAATTTTGTATATACAAAACTTCCTGCTTCCTAAATAGGTTGGTCTTTTATCCCATCATTTTCCTATGATTTACTTAAATTCAGTTGATATAGTCAGTAACTTATGCCCCAGAGTAAAATGCTTTAACAAATTTCTTTTCATATGGAAGAATTAGATGTCTCATATGTGCATAATTTTAAGATATTCAAGAATCATCTGGTTTATAGGCTTAGACTGAGAAATATAGAGTCTTTTTTTTTCCCTTTCAAGGTAAAAAATAAACTTATCTCTTATAAGTGGTGAGCCAAAAATGTGTCCTTTTCTCATGGTGCTCACACATAATGAATTTTTAAGGTTTTCAATAATAATCTTAATGAACAAGTCAGGGAATTGGCTGTATAAGTGACTGCAATCAGGTCACTTGAAGGGTAAGACAATCTTAAAATTAGTGAGGCACTGGGGAAGGCTATTTAGAATATTTCAAAATGTATACATTGAGATAGTCAGGAAACCTTTTTAAATTTTTCTTTTGCTCTAAAAAGAAGATCTCCCATTGGCTGAAAAATGACAAACCTTCCATATATAATTTAATTTGTTTGTATAATTTTACACAATATTTTATTTGGAATAAATTACACAATTTTGCAGGACTTCTCAGCAAGTCTCTACTTTATTTGAATTTCTGCATTTTAGTAGTGCACAGCAGGATAGATATATGCAGAGTTTCTTTCACTCTTTAAATAATGGAGTCTGACAGTGGATAGGAAAAATACGTATCTATGAATAGTGCTTGGTGTAATTCCTTTAGTCAAGCAGGTCAGTGGTGTAGCAGAGTGGCAGGGGATA
>NW_010327962.1:51014-65210 GCF_000700745.2 Antrostomus carolinensis
CCAAGGATGACAACCTACTGTTGCTATCTGTGACTGGAAGTAAACTATGGGTACAGCCAGTGAAGACCTCATTCAAAAGCCCTTTGCAGACTCTAACAGATTTTTTTGGGTTTTTTTAATGATCAAAACAAAATTAGAATCTTCAGTCTACTTTAATATTTTTTCTGGTTTTAATTTTTATATATTCTACATTATTATCAATCAGGACAGAGGGTTAAACAGCACAAAGTATTTATGTGAGAAAATTTTTGTGTATTAGAGTTTTATTCTCATTAGTGGTATCTTTTTATGTTCCAATGGTCTACAGCTGAAATTCTGAGTCGTGTATACACAAGTGCATAGAAAAACAAAATGACAAAAGGCAAAACTGAGATGAAAGTGTGGGTTTGTCTGAAAAAGAGAAGTAAAATAAAGCAAAGATAAGATCAAACTGGTATGGAACAAAATATATTATGGCCATGAACACATAGGAAATGCTTTTATATGAAGAAGAAATGCATTATAAACACAACTGATCTTTCACACTTGATTCTCTCTGCTCACAGCTTGAAGAAGATCTGTGTAGAATGAAGATGATTCAAGTTCCAATTAAGTAATGAGGATTAAAAAAAAAAAAAAAAAAAAAAAAGAGGACAAAATAATCCCAAGGAAATTAAAGTTTATCAAGGTAAAAATTCATCCGAAGTTTGTGCTTTCATTTGTTCTGAAAAAAAAACCCAAAGCAACTCCCAACAAAACCCCTCTCACAGCAAAATGTTGACACTTCTAAGGTATTTTATGGCTTTCACTTCATGTGTCAAATGGGGTCTGCCTACAGCTAACACAAATTAACCATTATGTATTGAAACTGATCTCTTAAGTTATGGCTAATAACATAGAAGACTAACATGTTTAATATAGTTTAGGTCTTTTGCAATGTTAAATGAGTAATTTATATATTTTTTTAAAATAAATCATTTCACCACTTGGTTTTTCAGAGAAAACACAGTGTATTACTTGGCGTTAGTGGTAGGATATTGTGCAATACACAACAGAGTTCATACTTTCAGTCCATTGCAATGTTTCAGCATAGCTTCACCAAGGTCAGTCCTGCTGCAACAAATTACATCAGCCAAGGAGCTGCTATTGAACTGAGCTGCAAATTTAGTGTATAACATACAGAGACAAAAAAATGTAATATCCAAAATGAAAAAGTAAGGACAAAGGCTTCAGTCCCTAGTAAAAAAAATCCTGCAACCAACAAATTTTACACTTATTCTTAATTTCAGTGGTTCACAACTCACTCTTCACTAAACCACACTAGATATTTGTTTTGGAGTATTTTGGTTCAATATACCGGATACATAAAATAATAACATAGCTTAAGGGTCATGGAAGGGGCAAAGAGACATAATGAAACATAGAAATAGAAAAATCATCAGAGCTACCTGGGACACCAGAAATACAACAAAAACCTCCCAGAAGTCTATTGTTCATGTTGGCAGAAAGGTTTGACACGACCCACGCCCCCCCCAAAAAAAAACCCCCAAAACAAATCCAAACATTTTCCTTATATTTTTAAATCAAATCTAAGAATCTAAAGCACCTAAGTAAAATTCCTCTTTCTGATTCCAGTGTATGTGAAAAGAACACAACTGTTCAAAGCAATAGCAAATCTTTTCCTCATCTTGCCTCCAGCAGATGCCACTTTTTTCAAGTTTGAGAGGAAGGTGCAAGAATTCCCATAAAGGACACATGTATAATAATCTGCTAGAAGGAAAAATCTGCTTAGAAAAATACATACCAATTTTGAATGGTGTCTTCACTGAAAAATGGTAGAACTGAACCTTAAGTTGACTTTCACGTATCATCTTTCAAAAAGTATATCATACCATGAATGAAAAATTTTAGTGCCATTGTGGGGTATCAGTTAAGAAAAATATGTTAGATTTTTATAGTACAGTTTCCTTCACAAATTGGTGAGTTTATGTCTGCCAGAAGATTATCTGCTTTTTGGAGAACATATGTAATATGACAGTTGTAAATTCTATCACATTTTTCTTCTTGAGTGTTCATGGACAGGATGCTGCACTTTAAAGAAATACTGTGAGACCGAAAATTTGAGGTCAGTGGGTCTGGTTGGCTATAACTGAGTGGATTTTCTATATTTAATTAAGTGGCTGATCCTGAGAGAATAATCATCTGCTGTTTCCGCTAACCTGAAGATGTGACTACTCAAGACTTCTAGCGTCACTCCCTAAAAGTTGAGATTAGCAGCTGAAGAATCCATCCCGTCACTCATGGGATTTCAGATTCAGCCAACCACAAGTCTCCACCTCCCTTCTTTTGCAGGGGAGTAGTGAAATTTGGCTGGTTCTTGGTATTTTCCCTGGAGGTTTCTATCTTCCCTTAATTACTTTGCAGACTTGCCCGCGTTGCCCTTTGGACTGCACAGGAATAACAGACATTCTGGGGTTATGGTGCTCCCTGCTTAAAAAAAAAACAAACTTGAGGGCCCTTAACTCTCTGCTGCAGTGATATCTATGGAAAAGTGTTATGTAGAGGTTGTGATAAAAGGCAAATTTCTGCAGCAACCTTGAGGTAGGCTCCTAGTGCTGTTATTGCAAAGCAGAACTTCCCACCTTCATCGCTGTCCAGCTGCGTGGTACACACAGTCCTTCCCACAATCATGCTTTTCAGTTAGTCCTTCTAGATTCAGCTTAGGTGTTAGGGTATCTCCAGCTTACCTCCTTTTTGCAACAGTGTGTTCTTCCACACATCCTTCTTCCTCACCTTTGGTACTATTTGACATTTTACCTGTTGCAGCCCCTGGTGTGAGGTAGCTTATTAAGAAACAAAATTAAGAAAACAACATGGCCTAGACTGAAAAACTACAGAGTGCTAAAGATTGAATCTCTGTAATTGTTCTGGTTTTTATGGTGTTTCCCGTGGGTTGGGATGAAAATCTGGCTCTCTTGATTGCCTCTAAATAACAGCAAAATATAAAATTCTTTTCCCAGTGAGATCTTCCTTGGTTGTTTTTGTGAGTGTTTGGTTTTGCATTGAAAAATGATTATTATGACTTCTGCTAATTCCTTTTCTGCGTAGGGTTTGCAAAACCTCTCATTGTTCTATCCCAGAAATAAGCCTGACGTGCATAAGCTGCTTCTCTTGATGCACAGAACTAGATTCTTATGGCCACATAAGAAGGAGTCAAACTATTGGGCATTGTCCATTACAAAAATACTAGTTTGATGCATGGTTTGTATTTTGCCTGGTCAGTGGTATGGTATCACAAACCAAGGCTTAGATTTCTTCAGTGAACTCCGGGATAACTGTTTTGGAAAAGGAAGAATATATGTCTGTACAGACATCCAAAGATATTCCATAAAGCCATGAGCACGGAACTCGTTTCTGCTGCAAACACCACAAAACCCATGAGTAAGTTGCTTCAGATCATTCCAAAAACCACCTAGATCCTTGCCAAGTCTGTTTTCCTTTATAGTTTAATTCTAGATTCAATAAACATAAAGAAAAGGCCATGAAACCAACAGAGGCTATGTAATTTACAATTAGAACATGTAACTGGTGTTTCATAAAAATATGGATACAGTTATGTCTCTGGGCTGAATTGAAAGAACCACAAGTTTTGACAGCTTGCACCTGCAATATAAATTTGCTGGATTTTTAGAAAAGTAAAATACTGCATTACATGTACACAAAATACGTATTCCTTAGCTATGATCCTCTTTTGAAACCTAGCTCCTGAACAATGTTGCCAAAAGAAACAGCTTTTGTGCTTTCAGACAGCCAACATCTTATAAAACCAGGCAGATGAATGATGTTATGTGTAAGGGATGAATAAAAATATCAAAGATCTGAAATTCCAAACAGGCTTTGCAGGCCAAGAAAACTGTGTTAAAATTCACCCCATAGAAAATAAAAGCAAATAACACTGGGACCAACCTGAGCATTTAGTCCTGCTCCAGAAGCTAAAAGGCTTGTGAATGTTCCTGAGGCAGAATGATCCCTTATTTTGCAGACAAATTTCTTAAGCTTCTTGAAGCCTGTTGATACACTGGGTTTATTAATTGATGATAAAGGTATAAGCCTATGGTTTATGGAAGTTTCATGTTGAATGGATATCTTTAATGTTATTTGAGACTGATAGCATTCAGAGCCATACTCTTGAATTCTGGCTTTTGAATTTGGGAGAAGCCTTTTACCATTAATGGCAGAAGACTGGGATTTCATTCACAGATAAAAGCCAGAAGAAAGATTTTGATAACTCAGACTGACTGCCTTCATAACTTAACTTAAAGAACTTTATGCAAAAAAAAAAAAAAAAAGCTTGAGTTAACATCTAATCATTCAACTGCATGAATGTAACACCTCAGTGATCTCTTGAGTTATATCAGTGTACAACTTAAATAAAAAACATATATTCCCAAATTTATGTAAATGCAGTAATTGAACCCAACATTAATTAGCAAAGACACACACTCCTTTAAAACTTTCTCACACCAGTAAAATATGCAGGTGAAAATTTCCTCTCTATACTTCAAAGCAGTTGCCAGTTCAATCTGCTTTCACTTATATGTATGTTAGACATAAATATTGATACCATAACTAAAGACTTCAGAAAGACTTAGATCTATTTGTCAGATGATATACAAATGCACAAAAAAATTCTTTCTTTTCCTAGGCTACATCTGATTTTAATCAGAAACTAGCAACTGACCTTCAAAAATGATAAGAAGAATGGGAGTATACATAAAAATTCACTTGCGGCTTATTAATGGGTGAGAGTTATCTCACATGAGTTTACATATCTGAAGATTAAATTTCTGACAATGAACTAGTCACTGTATATTGCCTTTGTGGGGATCCTCCAAAGAAGAAAGCATCTCACCTCTCTAGAACAGGATCACATATTCTTTGGAGGTGCCTATTTCCCTTCTTGGACTAATACTAATTGGAAGTCTCAGGTGACTGAATCATAATTAATGCCTAACTTTTGCCTCATACTTGCATGACTGAGCTTTCTGCATGACCAAGGAGTATCCCAAAGAGAGAAGCAGAAGAAAAGAAGTGACAAACAATAATAGGAAGTGAGGAAACAAAAGTATACTTTCACAAGTTTTGGAGTTTTTTTAATGTCTTATTTAATGAGAAAGTTCCTCCTTTATTTTATTTTTTGGTCTCCTCTAGAAAAGGATTACTGTAATACAAGAGTGATTCTGGCAGTAGTCCTCACTGTTACAATATGCATCCTGGAAGAATGTAAGATGCTGGATCAATCTCTGTCCCTAAGTCACATAAGTTAGAACTTGGAGATATATCCAAGCTCTTTATGACCTCGCAGATGCTTCTATTGTGAACAATCACTTCATTTGTTTCCCTCATTCTTTTGTATTTCTGTTTTATTATTTTCTATTGAAGCCCAGATTTTTAATCATGCTTTTTTCTACCTTTCTCAACAAATAGCTTCACAAACAGCACAGTGTGATTCTTTGATCCCTTTTGACATTCAAATATAGGATGGATGTAAATAACAGGTTTTTTAGTTCTGCTTAGACATAACCCATAGTTCCCCAACATACATCTGGATATGTGCTGTTTCTTGGTTTTGCCAACAATACATTCATGTCTGGTATATGGTCTACAGGGTCTCATGTATTCAGAGACCTTAACGTGCCAAAATAATTTGCTGTTGTAACTTTGCCTTCCACAGGGTTATGGAACATATAGGTACAATGGGGTTTGCTCTAATACTACTTTAAAAATCAGTCATCTTTGTAATGATCATCGTTATTAGCCATTGGAACATTTTCTCCAGGGATTTATCTTCTTTCTAGGTACTTAGCTCAGGGTTGGCATTTTTTCTTATGTATCTGTTCTAGCTCAGCCAGAGGTTGAAGGCTGAACTCAGAGATCATCCACTGGAATTCCTGAGTCAGGTCAGAGATAAGTGATCAAATCATAGTTTTGGCCTTAAAGTATTTCTCTATATAAACTAAGTCTTCTCATCTGACTGACATTAATGTGTAGCTGTTAAGTAGATTGGACTGCAATAATTAATAAATAATAATAAATTATGGAAATACATCTCTTGATATCAATGAGATAAGGTATTAATTAAGCTTGATTTCCACTTTTTCTTTTCTTTTCTTTTTTTTTTTTTTTACCCTGGTGCAAAGCTATTCAATATTTAACTATGGGAAAATTAAACTGGTAATTGTTGTCTATGCTGAACAAAACTGTTGAAAAGTACCTGACTTCTAAAAATTGCAGTCTTCCTTTTTAATCTAAAGCACTATTTTCCTTTTCTATTACTTTTACTTATATTTCTTTGTGAACTGAAAGCACCTGGAGCTATGCTTTGACTTGATAGATAGAGCAGCTTTCTACATATAAGTACACTTGGTGTGCAAGTCTGTTTTCAAAAGAATTCACTCACTGCAGCTTCTTTTCTACAGCCTCAGGTTCTACTCTCCTTGCAGTCAATGACAAAAGCCCTCATTTACTAAAAGGGGAAAGTTTGAAAGAGAAAATGTTAGAGCTAGCTAGCCAAACTGATCTACACACCACATTTAATTTCATATCTGGAGCTTGCTAGGACAGAAGATATCTACCCAAACCACAATGACTTTTGAATGCACTGGGATCCTTCACATTTGAGTTCAAGTTACAGTCTTCTCAGCTGATAGAGCCACTGAATACATAAGCATTTGATATAGATGCACATGGTTTCAATGATGCTAAACTTATTAATTTGTTTTCCTTTTTTTAAAATATTTTTTTTATTTTTTAAGTCCTAGCCCTGAAGACTGAATGGCAGCCAGGCATAGCCACATCTAGAAATGTTGCTGATGTAAACTGAATTAAATCTAGTATAAAACCGAATAAATGATTTATACTGAAAAGAGAAATAAACAAAATTAATTAAAAATCTGTTTGCTTAGTTTGAATAAAATATCTTTCTGTCAGACTCAAGGTAATTTTGTTCAACAAGAAACACCAACATGTGTTCACTCTGTTTCCAGGTTACAATGCTGAGATGAATAGCACCTTTCATAACACAGTCCTCAATAACCTCTGGACTTGATCCTGAAAACACTTTATATGTAATTATGTTGGCTTCAGCTGCACTACTTCAGGGTGGGTTTCACTCACTTAATGTTAGATGTTTAGAAGTAGACATGTAGGCTCCCTCTGCAGTCAAAGGAGAGATACAGAAAGCACTAAGGAAGAAGTAGTGTTCCTTGTCTGAAGTATTTTTATTTTTATTTTAAATGATGGGATGCATCATCATAGAGGGAGATTGGCATCAAGGTTTATTGACTGCATAAGGAGCCTCTGATTAGAAACCTAGGGTTTGGGAAATAAGTTTATTTGTAAATTTGAGTGCATATGTTTTTGATAAGCAAAGCCTGGGATCCTTACGCCAGTCAACTGAGCTACTTGGGGAGAGAACCAGTGCAATATTCATCACTTTATTTAGTGTAAAGCATATATTAGTAATGACTGATGCCTCCTTTGGCTAGAAAGGTAGTAGTCTAAAGGCCATAGAGACTCTATAGTACAATCAAACCTGGGTGCAGTTATGATGTAAATGGGATTAATATGCTAGAAGGAGTGACTTCATCGTATGGATCAGAACCACAGTAATAGAGTGAGGGGGCTACAGCTCCCATAGAAATCAGTTCATTTGCTGTAAATCTACACCTGACCCTCTGGGTAAGAGTGAGCTGTGCTCCTGCAAAAAGTGCTGTTAAATTGTGAAGCAAAAAAAGACAAGAAAATAGTACTAGTGTTTTCCCAACAGCTCCCCACAAAATACACATCTAACTCAAAATGTAGCTGACTGTGGATTGTTGAGATACTCAAAATATGATGAAGTGCGCTGCAGGGAATCTGCTAAGCTTTTGGGATTTGGCTTCCATTCACTGGGATTTAGAAGCCTCTTTTGGCTAGGCTTTCTTGTTTCTTCTGCAGAGAAACCCAGACTTAAACCTTTGAAGTTTCCCTCCAGAGCTCTCAAAATCCACAACCTCCATGAAAATATTCCTGTCTGCATTAGAAATGATGGGGTGATCTTCAAGATAAAAGTCCATTTCCTCCAAACCTGTTGCACAGGTATTTCATGGAAGGATTTAAACAGAATGCTAACACAGAACAGAAGGAGTGTGTAAACAAATGTACTATACCATGTTACCATTTTCAACCTTCTGACAATGTTGATAACCCCCATCTTCCAGACCAATTTTGTACTGACTTGGTCAGTAGTATATTATCTTAAGCTACTAAAAACAATCTGTTCTCACTGATGAATCTATAACAAATTTAATGTTTACAGTTTAAGGGAGACAATCTTTTAATACAATCAAAATAGCTATTTATTGAGGATAGTGAACATGAGCCCACATAATGTATGCTGTAAATCACTAAAGCATGTGGTTCCATTTAACACTATTTTGCTTGCAAAGTGATCACCTAGAGTTAAGGTTTGCCCTAAATTAGGTAGGAAACAAAAATATCCAAGAATAAATAATAAATAAGGCATGTTTTGGACAAAGCTATGTTTTAGAGTCAGAGAGAACATTTCTATCTATAGAACCATTGCTTGGATGTTTGTCTTCTGTTAACCACAAGCACATATTTTCACTAGAAGAAAGTGACTTTCAGGCAGTCACAAAAATTTGTTCATGCTAAGGATAAACAGAACTAGATATCCTGTGTTCTGAGATAAGAAAATACATGGAACCATTTCTTGTAATAGCACTCATGTTTTATTAAAATGAGGGGATTTGTTACTATTGCTACAGCCACTGCTGAGGGGAACTGGAGTTCTCTGGACAGAGCTCAGAGCTGATTTTATTCTTACCCTCCCCTGCTTGGTGCTGAAGCCAATAAATCAAAACAGCAGTTGTTGCCATTCAGTGAAAGCAGGATAATGCCTTAAACCAATTAGTTCAACCACCAGTTTCATTGGAAGTAGAAACAGGAGGTAGAAATGCCCTTCCTTAGAAATATAGAAGTATAATTTGTACAAAGCATAAAAATGAGCTTCAGTTAACTTTCATGGAAATTATTTTTCTGTCTGACTCACAAAATACATGGAACTATGATCTCCCAGGAGTTGTTTTTCTTTCCTACCCAGGACGTAGGTGGAAATACAACAAACTTTTTTCTTGTCATGATATTTATTTTGTAGAGACTGAATTCATCTCTCAACCATGATCTGTAGACAAAATTTTTATTCTTCTTACTGTATTTGGTACAGATCCCATATGCACTGTCCACCAAAAACTTGAACTGAAGTCAATGGAAATTGTAGGTGCTTCACAAGACAATTGAAGACTTTAGAGGACAAGGAATAAACAGTGATAGGAAGGTACCTGGGATGTGACATTGCTTAATTTGTAATGACATTGCTAACTCTGTAATGTGCTGAGAAAAGTTAAACATTGTGAACATCAATGGACTTTGAACATGTTCAGTAATCCAGGGCCAGATCCTTTATAACCAAGTTTTGATAATTAGCCAGGAATCTGGCAGCAAGGCAAAGATGGATATTCTACTTTTACCTATTACTTTCAAGGAAGGTAGGAAGGTTTTTTCCCCTTTTAAGTAATATCTTAGTCTTTTCTCTGCACTTTTCGTAAAAGTTTCTGTTTGTCTTTGTTTGGGGTTTTTTTTTTGTTTTGTTTTTTTTTACATCAACTCAGTGGAGACAGATTATCACTTATTATCACTTACACCTTATAGCAATTAATGAAGTGAAATTTGTTCTTATTTGGGAGCTATAGGGGCTAGAAATGCCTCCCTTTATGCACTCTAACCCCCTGTAGGATTTCTCCTGACGCAATCTGCATTGCATGCTGAGCTTCTTCACAAATCTCCTCTCTCTGCTTTGACTTCTCCTTGTTCACAGTCTGTAGATCAAGTAGAAACTAGGATGATCCACTAAAAAATTAAGTTAAAGGGCTTACAGAAAACCTCGTTGGTAAGGGTTTGCAGGCTCAGTCAATGTTCGCAACTTTTCCTTCCTCAAGCACAGTGTGTGGTGGGAATAAGGATGCAACACAGATGCCTGGTTCTCTGTGATGACCTGCATACATTTATCCTAAAGTAAAAAAACAAACAAACAAACAAACAAACAAACAACAAAAAATCCCACAAAAACGAAAAAGTAAAAGACAAAAAGCTATTTAAGAAGAAATACTGCTATGAATAAATCAGATTACAACTGCTCTCTCCAAGATGTATTATAAGGAAAAGAAAGGAGCAAACCCTGACCCTGGCTTTAAGGTTTGTTGAGGTGGAAGAAGACATGAAATCAGTGCGCATTACTGTGCAGGTGCTGCACTGGAGTAGAAGTTTCTCCTCTTCTCAAATTGGTGGGAGCGGGAGTGAGCAGAGTTCCTTGTCTTGCTCTGGAGACCCCCAAAAGTCAGCCTAGCTAGATCACCCAAGGGAATGGACAAACTCTGGCTATTCCTGTTCAGACAAGGCAAAAATCTGAGTTGCAGAAAGAGGGTAGAAAAAGAACCTTTATCTCCTGATGGACTGCAGAGGGCAATTCAACCCTCCCTGATACTATTCTGATTTTTACTCATCCTCTTTAAAAAACCTGACTTTTAGCAACTCTATGACATACATATATATATATATAATTCTCTCCTTTATATAGTCCTCCATCAATCAGTGCAGATCCCATTATTGTGAGTGGAAATACACCTACTGTCTTCAGAGAATTCTTGGACAGTGTTGGCGTCTGAATTAGACTGTATTGCAAGTGTGGGACCTAGTCCACCAATATGCTTGCACAGTAGCTTGCACTAAGCTATAGCTTAGTGACCCAGTTGTCCCTAAGGAGGCACATTTAGTAGCTGAGTCACAAATAGAGGCACCTGAGGTTGGCTGGATGAGGTGGTTTCTGTCCCCAGTTGATTTCTCCCTGCCTCATTCTTCAAAAACTTCCCCACTTATGGATAAGGAGCGGAACTGCATGTGCAGCAGCTCCTTCACTGTTCCAGTTTGCAATCCAACAGATAAAAAGTCTTTATTTAACATGCCAGGTACAGACAGTGCTTCGTATTTGATACTATCATGTCTGCTGCTGGGAGCAGAGGCAGGGATAAGTGGCTGGGAATAAGCACTGCTAGACTTTAAGCTGTCCAGGTTTGCAAGTCAACACCAAATTTCTTCACCTTGTCAGTAGAGAGTGAGAAGTTCCTTTGAAAATTTTCAGAGGTGGACATGAGTTACGGTATCTTCTCATGAAGGACCTCAAAGACACCAAATGCATAGTTGTTCAACTGGAAGAGATTCACTAGGTACAATTTAGCCTTATGTTTGGAAAACAGTCTCTCTTCTTAAGAGATTTAAACATCGTTGCATTGCATAGTGCTGCAGGAATTTCTATCACCACTTATAGAAGGAATAATAGCACTCAGCATAAAGATAAATGCCTCTAGCATGGCATTATGCTACTGTCTCATGTTTCTCCTGCAGCCTTTACTAAGAGACCATCTATGTGCTTTGACAATTTATCTCAGACGAAAATAGTTTTCTCTAAATATGCCAGTTTGGCATTATAGTATCTGGACAGTGTTCAGACTTATGATTGAGTAGAAAAGGAAAGGAATAGAAAGCAACAAAAACAGCTTACCTGTCTTCCTAATCTTAACTATGTTCTAAAAATCTGTTTGGTCATTTAATTCATGCTGAAATTATTGTTCAATAAGAAAAGAAAAATACAGATATCTGATGTTCAACTCCTGCACTTATGTGAGCACTCAGCCTTACAGGAAATTTGAATAGTTGTCCAGGGCACTGGGTGTAGAATTTAGTCTTAGGGCAGCCTCAAATTATCTAAAAAAGACAAAAAAGGAGGGAAAAAACCCCTGCTTTTCTAATTCATGTTTGTAAGAACGTGGTGAACATTTCTTCTACACAATAATCAGTGTCCTTTCTGCAGGAAAACCATCATTGCCATCATTGTAATTGCCACATCTTCAAAAGATTGGAAGTAATCTCTCTCTTCCTACTAAAACTTTAGACAACTTCTGTAAATTTGTTAGAAACTCCCATAACTTTGGGGGCATTTTGAACACCCTGTAAGTGGCAAATGCTGTCCTGGCCCAAAATGTCTTGTGAAACCTATTTTTACAGCTTTAGTAACAAGGAACAAAAAGGCATGTTCACTCTGTGCTGTCTGCACAGAAATTTTATGAACTTTCTCAGTTTTCGTTCAGGAAACAGCCACAAGAGGGCATCTTTTTTCTTGGTTTCTTCCAATTCAATAAAGGAAGAGCTTAATTATTTCACAAATTCGTTTTTAGAATTCTTGAAAGGTTACTCTTCTGCTATTTATGCCACCAAAACTATGTGTTCTCATGATTTTCAAGAATAAAAAGTAGCTACTAAAATAAAGTCATTTTCAAAGCAATTTCTTTTACATTTCACAGAGACTGTAGACTAGTTCCACATATGAGAAAAGGGGACATTCATATTGATTTCTTTTTCACAGGGGTCTGAAATACCTCCAGTACATGAAGCAAGCAGTACTTTTCAGCATGCTTTCTTTTTTATCAGGATTCATGTTTTCAGAATACATCAAAGCCTAATTCTGTAGTTTGAATGAATACTTTGAAAATCAACAGGGATTTTCCTTCCATCAACACTCCTCATTTTCTCTTTCCTGAGCTTCTTCTGGTGCAAAAAGTGGTTACCGGCAGAGTGCCAGTGGTGTTCACTGAGTATCTGGGAACAAAATAAAGTGCAAGAATCATTCCCCAAGAATTTAAAACACAAACTGGGCTCTAAACTGCATCATTCCGATAACAATTATATTTTTATTAAACAGTGCCATCCAGGGATTAAAGCAATGGAAAGTTTTATTGATTATAATGAAATGAATGTGGAAAATCCGGTATAAAATCCCCTTTTGAAGGCCTTAAAACAGCAGAAATCAATGGCTACTGTGAAACAACCTGTCTTCAAATTCCTGCTTATTTTGTGGGAATGTAAGACACATGTAGCTGAGTAGAGACTGTGTATCTGTGTATGAAAAGTTTATAAAAACAAGATCAGCTTGGTACTATAGTAACATACAGTTTTAAAAACCTAGATAAAAAAGTGTAAAGCTGGCTTTTGGTGAACGTAAAAAAAACCCCTCATGTTTAGATCCTGTCCTGGATATCCAGACCACCCATCTGACTTCTATGTGGATGGTAGGTGAGGATGAAGTTCTGCTGAGGTGGGTAGCATGATGGAAACTCCAACATATTCCCCTGGACTTCTTTGGTTCTGCTGTTATTTCATAGAAGCAACAGTTGGGATCTGTTCTGCAACCCAGTCACCAGCTGAAGACTTTCAATCTGAGCTCCTCATTAAGGGAAACACAGTTTTTGAAAGAGCCCCAGTGTGTCTTGACTGAAAGTGTCTGATATTATCTGTGCCATGTGTTCAATGGCTCTCAGCCTGTGGGCAGAAAGGCTCTTCCTCGGGCAGCCACAGAAGGAAATATGTTGGAAAGAAGGGTTTGGTGTGGGAGTGGGTTGGTCCAGGAGAGAAATTCTCTCTTAGGAAGTGGTCTGCAGCATGTGAAAGCTGGAGAACCACCGATGTAGCACATTCCGCGGGCAAAACAAATAAATGCAGAGGCAGATATATCCCTGGCAGCTACAGTTTTGCACATGGGATGCACTTAAATGTGCACCAACCCTTAGTGCTGGGCCACTATCCAGCTGTTTTCTCCTTAACAGTAAATGCAGGGAGCTGTTTGGTTTTTTTGTTTGTTTGTTTGTTTGTTTTTTCTCTCTTCACTCCCAGTCTACCAGCCAGGGACCTGCAGTTCAGCCCCAGTGGGAACGTGTCATGGGAATAATGTAAGTGGACCTGAGGCTGTTTCAGATTTTATGATCTGGGCCAGCATTCGTGCAGAGTGATCACAATATTAGGTTGGGATGTCCCTGTGCAAACTCACAGGTGTGTGATCTGGAAGTGCAGGACAGGTCTGTGGTCCAGGGGAAAGTCCTTAAGCACAGGGTGCCCGGTCTCAGCAGGTTGGGTTTAACTCTGTCATGGTGTGTGTGTGTCTGTGTGTGTGTGTGTGTGTGTGTTTTCTTGCGTGTCTGTGTGCCCACACCGCTGCTTTCCACGGAGCTGATATTTCCTGGTGCCGGGGCTGTGTCCTGAGCCGGGAGC
>NW_010327963.1:0-1194 GCF_000700745.2 Antrostomus carolinensis
GTGTGGCAGACTCCATGATTGAGTTCCCGCACTCTAGTAACATGGAGATAGTTACACTTCACAGAAGACAGTTTTCTTACTCATGCTGGATAATACTATGTTACGTCTTCTGAAATCCGAGCAGCAATTGATATGCTGTTTCTTCAGGCCCTGGAATAGACAGTGCCTGAAGCAAAACATCTGGACAGTGTGGATTTTACTCAGAAAACATCACATTTACCTTACTCACCTTTAGGTAACCTCTGAGATACCTACGTGGAGAGTAACCCAAAGCTTTTTTCTAAGTCTGCCTTCTAGGTGGACCTCCACAAGTTACTTCTCCCTTGCTGTCTCAGACAGAACCATGTCAGCAACACAGCATTTCTCTCTCCCTTGAATACTTGGGCTCCTGATCTAATGGGATGCCAGAGGTTTGAGTATCTAAAGTCACTTGGCATAAATTGCAAACATTTCTCCTTGATGGCCAATGGGAGGCAAGGTGAATTCTATTCTCAGCTAATATCTGGATCATCATGGTACTTCCCGGCTTCAGTTTTCATGCCGTTGCTGTCCAGAATAACTGCATGTTGGCTCTGTTACCTCTGTCTCTATCTAGACCTTCCAAGTACTTTCCATAAATCTCTGCCCTAGCCCATCATATCAATAGAGTGTCACTGTTATTCTAGGCTCTGTCTTTTTTGGAAATCTCTGGAGTGAAAAAATATGTGAGGAGACAGGGTGAGGATGGGGTGGTTGCTTTCATTTTAAATATAAACCACCATACTTATGTAAAAATAGTTTGAAGCCCAGCACTTCATTAAACACCGTAGCAGATTTGGCAAGACTGGCATCGTTTGCACCCAGTACAGGTGACAAAGTCAGACTACTCTGAGCAATACCCAAACCTGAGAGCCTGAGGTGCACTGAGGTCCCTAGAATCAGCTGATTCCCTAGAAACTTGATCTCAAGTGGAGTCCAAAATACAAGCAGACTTAATGAACAGGGACCTGAGGCCCAGAGAGAAGGTCCAATCTGTGTGGGCGTAGCATAGCAGATGCCTCAGAAGTAGGACACAGGAGAGGAGAGCTTCACAGCCATAACATTTTGGCTATGTGCATGCACCAGCTTCCCACTGCCTGAAACACCACTTAAGTATGTATTAACTAGGCTGCGAATGTTTCCATTAATCATATCATATCATATCATATCATATCA
>NW_010327964.1:0-10988 GCF_000700745.2 Antrostomus carolinensis
TCTCAGAGTCTGATGACATGGCTGCACTTTACTGAGGGGCTTGTCAGCAGAAAACACTGTAGAAGAGAAGATACGTTGCCCATTTTTTGTTGCAACACAGTTTATTGAAAAACTTAAACAGCGTCATAGAATGTGTGATTTGGGAAAAATCTTACGTTGTTCTTTTGTCCACCTTCCTGTGAAAAGCAGGATAAATATTGAATCACGGTACCCAGAAACTTTTACAGTGAAATTTTGATTATCCCCAAGAAGGGAAATTCCTTAGTTCCTCAGCATGCCTGTTTAATATCGAACCGTTCTCATGGTGAATATTTTTTCTAATACTTGATCAAAATTTTTAATACTGCAACATGAACATGTGTCTCTTGTCCCTCATTCTTTTACCCTGCACATCTGAGAAGAGTCTGCCTCTTTTTCCTGTATATCCACCCATTTTTTGTTGAAGATACAGCAATAACCACATTTTAATTTTTTCTTCAGAGTGAACACACCCCACTCTTTCAGCCTCCCCTCATACATAATTTGCTCCTACCTCTGTTGGAAGCTCTCCACTGACTTACTCCAGAATGTCAATGTCCTTCTTGTCAAGAGGGAACACTAAACTGGGTACAGTGCTTCAGATATGGGAGCTCAATAGAGGAGAAGAATCACTTCCCTTTTCTGGTGGTTTGACCCACAGTGGGACCATGTGGTCCTGCATTCACTCCCCCAACTCGGTGAGATGGGATGGGAGACACAAGAAAGAGGGCACGAGGTTAGGATGAAGGACAGGGACGGTTCACTCACCACTTATGGTCACAGGCAAAACAGACTCAAACTTAGGGAAGAAAAATCAATGCAAACCATCTGAATAGACATAACAACCACATCTTACAACACCTTCCCCCACCCCTCCCTTCTTCCCAGTCTCAAATCACTTTGCTCCCGATGTCTCTACCTGCCCCCTCAGTGGCACAGGGGGCAGGTAATGAAGGTTCAGTCCGTTCACCTCTGCCACTCTTCACAGCATGGAAGTCCAGAAACAAGATGTTCCAACACAAGCTTCCCATGGCGTCACGGACCTCTTCAGGCTCAGCTCCCGGCTCTGGCATGGGGACATCCACGGGCTGCAAGAGACTTTCCACCCACTCTAGGGGTCTGTTCTCCACTCTGTCTCGGGGTCACAATTTCAGTCACACTTGCCCTTAGGCTGAGCTTCTCTGCTCCAGCGTGGAGACCTCCACGTTCTACACGTGGGTTCTGCCTGGTCTTTGATCTCCATAGGCTGCAAAGGGGACTTCCTTTGTCTTCTCCTACTCCATGAGGGGAACCGGGTGTGTGGATCTTGTCCTTCTTTCTGGCAATGAAACTCTCCTCTGTCTGTCCCTCTTTTGTTTAGGCTGATTGTCCTCTTTTATTTTGTCAATCATCTCTTCCCATGTACCACACCTTCTTCTTTTCAGGACAGTCCTTCCCCTCACAAATACAGATTCACAGAGGAGTTTCTCTAGTGCTCATTGGCCCAGTCTGCGCTGGGGGGCAGGGAGGGCTGAGAGGGGGCCACTTTTGGAGCCAGGGGAGCTTGTCGCTCTCATAATGTTGCCCTTTCCTCACTACCAAAACAATGGCTTCCCCCCCCCCATGCACACACACAAACAAACCCAACACACCTTTACATGCTGGCTACACTGTTATGAGTGTCTGACAATGTGCTGGTGGCCTTCATCCCTACAAAGGCACCCTGCTGACACGTGTGCATGAGAACACATGACCCTTTTCTGCAAAGGTGTTTTCTAGACAAATAACAGACAATATATCCCGTTGTATGGGGCTATTCTTTCCTACATGCAGGACTTCACACTATCCTTGCTAAAATTCGTGAGGTTCTTGTCAGCTCCAGGCTGAAGACTTTTGGGAGCCTTCGTAACAGTAACATTGCTCTGTACCATATTCATGAGTCCCTACATTTGATCTCATCTGCTAAGTTCCTGAGGATGCATTCCATCTATCATTTGGGTTACTAATGGTGATGATAAATATCAAGCTCCCTGCATTGACATATTTCTAGCACTGATGTGTTCTCTAATGTGATTCAAATTTTGAAAACTGCCAACTGAAAGATTTATGTTTCTTCTTACATTTCTAAGCATCTACACAACTTTGAAACTGGCTAAATCACTTAACATGACTTTTAGTTACCTAAAAAGGCCAACCTAATGTTAACATTTGCAACAACTCTTCGTAGCATGTAGATTCTCCACTTTACTCCTTGTTTCAGAGGAATAAGAGCAGTATTTTTTTGTTTGTTTAGTTGGGTTTTGAATTTTCAGCAGGTTTCTTAGTACGAGACCCATATGCAGATCAAAACCCTACAGTATCTTCTGAGATATATGTTCATATAAATCTTGGCCAGTATCATATACATATAATTTGTTTACAATCCTTAAGGTTTTTCAATAATTTGTTCTGTTGGCTGGCTCTATATACCTGGACTTTGCGCCAGAACAGATTATTTACTTCACTGATCCATAATTAAACATGAGGAATCCCCAAGAATTTCCTGGCATGACAGAAGTGGCTAGTGGCTTCAGGTACAGCCACTTTGCAAAGGTTGTTTGCCATGAGCAGCCTACCCAACCATCAACATGTTATATTTACCATAACCAAGCAGTGGCCAGGAGTATATGGGCATACAACATTTGCCCACACAATTTTGCAGAAATTTGTCAACACAAAGAAATCTATTCTATAGAAAACTGCCACCTGTTTGTCTGCCCCTTAAGTGTGAGTAAATTAGGCTCTTACCTCTTACGATATGAGAAGATGCCTTGCAGGCTGGAAGACGATCAGTGCTGTAAAGCAGAAATGGCAGATCCCTCATTACTGCTGCACAGAATTCCACAGGCATGTCACAGAGTGAAAATACCAACATGCTTTATCTTACAGTTATTAAGTCTGTACAGACACAGACACATACGCCAAGACAGCAGGGCTGAAGTGGGACAATGTGGACTGCAGGGACATTATCCCTTTCTGCCAGCCACAGACATGCACTTACCATGAAGTTTTCCCTAGAGACGAGACAGCCCAGA
Organism: Antrostomus carolinensis; assembly: GCF_000700745.2. Lineage (NCBI taxonomy): Eukaryota > Metazoa > Chordata > Aves > Caprimulgiformes > Caprimulgidae > Antrostomus > Antrostomus carolinensis. The sequence goes on from NW_010327964.1 coordinate 3,072, forward strand.
TTCAGGGGCTCTTTTATAGAGTCTGGTCAGCGCATGCTGGAGATGCCTCCTCTGTCTTTGGGCAAAGCATTTTTGGCAAACCTTGTTTTTGGCAAAGCATTGTCTGGCAAACTGAACGAACTGAAAACTGGAAAGTGATGTTACTAGATATAATTAGAAATTTTTGATCTCTCACTAGCTATGTGAATAAATCTCCTATAAATAATATGATAAGACTCCTAAGAAGGGAATTGCAGCTAATGCTGACTAGAGGAATGAGGGTAACTACCAATAACTGTAGACTATAGATGATCCATGAACCTGAGCTAAGGGAGCAGAGACAATCACAATTATTCACTAGGCATGCATGGGGACATATGGGTGCATATAACCTTTATTAACCTTTTCTGAGGCCACCATAAGTCTGATGACAGCTGCCCTTTTACAGAGCTCTCTACTTACAGACCTTGGATATGAGATGTGGATTTCACTGTTGTCTGCGCTGCTTACCTTAATCAAATTACTAAATATTATTCTGCTTCTCTTCTTTCAGTTGTAACATAATATAGCACAATGTATCAGGGAGAATAACCACCTTAAACCAAACTAAGTGCTCATTAAGTTGTATTCCATATCTGGATAAAAATATAGAAAAACATTTATTTGTGTATCTTCCAACATTCTAGAAATCTTGAGTTTAGAGATTCATAGGGTGATACATGCCTGAGTTCAAGAGCTTTTGCTAGACTATTGTTCCTTTGATTTAATCACTTTAGGACCAATTTTACTTTTTGGCATCCAAAGACTTCTCTGACTATGAGATTTATAGTTTAAATTAATTTATTGAAAAATGCTTTCTTTACTTTAGTGGTGCTTATTTCCTTGTCAATCCCTAGTTCTTCCCATAATAGAAAAATTCAATAATTGCTCTCCACATAACAAGGCAAACAGTACAAATCTATCTTATCTCTCCTTGTACAGAAATCATTCTTTAGTTCTTATTAGCTTTGAAATTCTCCCCTATAATTTTCTAGTTCTACCTTTTCTCTCTCAAGATCTGATGACATGCAACCTTAATACTGCACCTCCATAGATCTAAACTCTGTCCATCACCATATTTGATAGTTAGGGTTTCTTTTCCTGTGTACATGACTTGGCACTTAACAACTTTTTACCCAGTGTTAAGTATCACAAAATTCTTTCACAGCTGTTCTCAGTTTAGTTTTTCCCTCTGTGTGTGTCTTTTGTGTCATCAAAGACATTCTTGGGATACCTAGACATTGTTTTTCATGACCAGAAGTATTTCATCCTTAGCTGACAGAACTCTAACATATAAGACTCAAATATGTGAAACTCCATATGTAACAACAGACAGTTTTACTGTTTGCCTTTATTGAGATACATGTTCAGGATGGAGTAGTAATTCAGGTAGAGAAAATGTGAGGGAACTGCACACCAGTTAGCCTCACCTCAATCCTTGGGAAGGTCTTGGAGCAACTTATCCTGAAAATCACTTCCAGGTACCTGAAGGACAAGAAAATCATCAGGATTAGTCAGCATGGCTTAACCAAGGGGAAGCCATGCTTGATCATAGAATCATAGAACCATAGAATGGTTTGAGTTGGAAGGGACCTTAAAGATCATCTAGTTCCAACCCCCCTGCCATCAGCACGGACATCTTCCACTAGATCAGGTTGCTCAAAGCCTCATCCAACCTGGTCTTGAACACTTCAAGGGAGGGGGCATCCACAACTTCCCTGGGTAACCTGTTCCAGTGTCTGACCACCCTCACAGTGAAGAACTTCTTCCTAATATCTAATCTAAACCTTCCCTCTTTCAGTTTAAACCCATTTCCCCTTGTTCTATCACTACCTGCCTTTGTAAAAAGGCCCCTCCCAGCTTTCTTGTAGGCCCCCTTCATGTACTGGGAGGCTGCTACAATATCTCCCCTAAGCCTACTCTTTTCCAGGCTGAACAGCCCCAACTCTCTCAACCTGTCCTCATAGGTATGGTGCTCCAGGCCTTGGATCATCCTCATGGCCTCCTCTGGACTCGTTCTAACTGGTCCATGTTTTTCTTATGTTGAGGACTCCAGAACTGGACACAGTACTTCAGATGGGGTCTTACAAGAGCGGAGTAGAGGGGCAGAATCACCTCCCTCGACCTGCTGACCACACTTCTCTTGATGCAGCCCAGGATACAGTTATTTGCCTTCTGGACTGCAAGCGTACATTGCCAGCTCATGTTGAGTTTTTCATCCACCACCACTCCCAAGTCCTTCTCTTCAGAGCTGGTCTCAAGCCACTCATCACCCAGCCTGTATCTATGCTTGGGGTTGCCCCAACCCAGGTGCAGGACCTTGCATTTGGCCTTGTTGAACTTCATGAGGTTAGCACAGACTCACCTCAGAAGGATACTTTAAAACACTAGGAAACACTTTTTCCATGGTGAGGATGACCCGGTACTGCAATACATTGCCCAGAGAGGTTGTAGACTCTCCATCCTTAGAGATATTAAAAAGCCCTCTGGACATGGTCCTGGACAGCTACTAGATGTCCATGCCTCAGCAGGGTGTTGGACCAAATGACCTCCAGAGGTCCATTTCAACCTCAGCCATTCTGTAATCCTGTTATTCTGTGAATGATTCTAGAAAAGTGAGTTTTCATACTGGACAAGCTGGTTAAATTTGTAAAAGCTCATTTTATGGAAATATGGATGGATACAAAAGAGAAAGACATTTTCTTTAGAAGGGAAATCTACGTCTCAAAAAAGTGGATTTTTTGAAGGAATACACAAACACATGGAGAATAAAATCTATTTGAAATTGTGAGGCTGGAAAATTGAAACATTTTCAATGAAGTTCCTCATCATAATCAGTTAAAGAAAGAAACCATCATGGGAAAAGAGGAAAAGTTATTCTCAGGATTTATGACATTTAAAATGTAGGAAACAATGGATATAAATCAAATAATAAAATCTAATAGAACTGGTTCTCACAGTGGAGGAACATTTTAAGAAGAATCCCATAGTGAGCAGTGCTGGAATATGTGTTATTATGTACTTATTTATAAATGATAGGTAGCGAAATAAGTATCATGACAGATGCATTTAAGATATCCATAAATAAAGTTTATGATTGATTTGCTTGCCATATAGCTGAATGGAGTGGCCTTCAGTGGCCTTCAACTGTCCACAACTGCCCAGTTTGGGGAAATGAGGTGCCAAGACAAGAATGGAGGTGTCAGACATAAGTGTCCTCGGACATTAGACAGGGCCCTTCTTCATGGAACACTGTATGGTGGTGGTTGTCTTGACTGCTGAGTAGTTCAGCCAGTCATGTCTTACTGATATTTGAATGGTGCTTGTCCAGTCCACCAGAGATGGCAAGAATCAGTTGAAGCTTTTTGTAATTTTGTAGACTTGGACATTCTTTGTCGAATGTTAACCAACATTACTCCAGGCATCACTCAACTATCAACTACAAAGAGTAAGTGCAGTTTTCCAGAATCCTTTGACCCATAATTTAATATAAATTAATGGAAATTTCAATGTTTTTCACTTCTTGCAGCAGTCTGACTTTGTTTCCCATGACCAACTTGCATAACCTAAGGGAGTCAGTGCCATTTTTGTCCCTCAGCATGAACTACATGTTTATAAAGTAATGTAAATATGTCTCTCCTAGCATCTGGGCATCACATCCAGCCATCATTTCAGGGTCAGAAAATAGGGAACAAGAGGCTAGCTCTTGTTAATGAGGGATGTAGGGAGAAATAGCTTCATTTTCCTCATGTTATGCACAGAAAGTCAGTATGCTTTGGGAAGGTTGAGAAACAGAGAAAACTTGTGCTTGAAGAGTTTTGGCAGATGGTGTCATGCAAACTGAAATAAAAAATATGCATGAGTTACTGCTACTGATGTGGTTTAAGTTACCTGGAACTGTTTCTTCCCAAGCAAAGGGAAATCCTTCAGATGTGCCACTGAAAGCCATAGAAGAAGTTACAAACATTTCCAGTAGACTGACACACCTCACTGGGGAGTCTCCTGCTGCATTGCAAATGCATCCTTGCAACTATCAAAGCCATATGCTGCCATCAGTATTCACTCTTGTATGCCACCCTGACAGATCATTTATACAGACTACATAGGAATAGTTAAGTTTACCACCACTGTGGTGTTTCCTGCCTTCCAACCTCTTGTTCCCCCTCATGTTGTTATAGTTGTCACCATTTTGGTTAGATGAACCCTATACTGTATTTTTCTGTTTTGGCTTGCAATTTCAGTCCCAAAGAATTTTCTGCTACTTGTTAACACGTGTCTTTTCTTCATAGGCTGAGACTCTAGTCTTTTGTTTCCTGCTTCCCTAGTATTATGTATTACACCAGTGGAGGATCCTTTCTTTTTCCTGTCTTTTGCAAAAGCCCAGGAATCTCTAAGGCCTCTCATGTGAAGGACTACATCCTTCTGTTATTTGTGACTTTATCTTCTCCTCCTGGGAAGGATCAGTCAGATTATTCACAAAGAGCTACCATAGTCACTATCTGCCACTATCTGTCGCTATCTGTTTACTTTTCCATTGGATAAACTTAGATATTGCTAAGACAATTTTGACTGCCTACTGAGCCACAGGAACAGCTTACTTTTGATGAAAAAATATTTTATTCCCCCTGTTCTTTCGCCTGCTCTTAGTTTTTGTTCAGTCTTGGAAGGGGAGGAACCAGAGAGGAGAAGTGGGATCTCCCACTGCATGCAGACTCAATTTGCCATTTCAACTCACCTCAGCCCTTGAGGAGCTGCTTCTTTAAGTTCAGCTAAAGTCTCAGTGTTTACAAATCTCTGTCACTGTCAGCATTATGTAGCTAAGTAATGTTGAAAGGCTAAGTCTGGTTCATTTGTGAGAGCTCTCACTGAAACAAGCATTTAGGTTTTTTTCTAAACCTACTGAAAAATAAAAAAGTCAAATATTTACCACTTAAAACTGATGCATTCATTTGAGGAATGTTTCTTTTAATCTTTCAGTTCTGTTAAATGGAGGACTTAAATTCTGCTAAATGTTTAAGAGGAGTCTGCACTGTTACTACACCAAAATGTAACTACCACTGCTTGTTCCTGATTCCAGATTTGTATAAGTTGATTAAATACAGGGGAATAGTACTGGGGAAGCACTGACTTAACAAGCTTATAAAATGCACCTAGGTAAAGGGTGACCAAACAGTGCATCAGCCCTCTGTTACTGAAAATGGGTAATGAAAGAAACAAACTTTGAAGCAAAAAGAAAAATGAAGTGCCAACCACTATTTTTTCTGCCATTCTTGTTTCCATCCACCTGTGCAGGGCTGGACTTCACCAACACTGGAAGCAAAGCTGAAAGAGAAGAGGCAGATTGAAAGACATTTCTGGGTACGGACTGTCCTGCACAATGTGGCTTGGGCAAAGCACTGGAATGCTGATATTCCCCATGGAGGAGAGGGGATTCAGGCATGCTGAAAATACATCCCTCTTGAGAAGAAGATCACAAAATTACAGAACGACAGAGTGGCTGAGGTTGGAAGGGACTTCTGGAGGCCATCTGGTCCAATCCTCCTGCACAAGCAGGGCCACCTAGAGCCAGTTGACACCTAGAGCCAGATAAGGTAGCTGCCAAGCTTTACGATACAACTGCTTCCCCCTCACCCTCATTCTGTGACTATTGAAAAGAGTTTGAGAGTGAGAGGCCACATTTTAGTGCTGTTTGAATCATGGATGTAAGTGGAAATGTCTCAAGAACGCCTGTCTCTGACCCCATGAAACTCCCCCTGTCACATTTGGGTCCTTGTGGTTGCTCAAATTATGGAAATGAACATAAGAATATCTGTATCAAGATCTTCCTAGCCCAGGATCTTGTCTCTGACACCTACCAAGAAAAGATTCCCAGTTAGAATATGTGAATATAGAAGTGTGTAATGATCTTGCTGAGAATACTCCTTGATTTGTTGCTTGGAGACTTTCTGAGCCAGAGATAGTGTCTTTGTATGTTACACCTAAAACTAATTTTTATTGTATGAATTTAAGAAAATCACAGCTGTACTGTTTCAGCATGTTAAAGAACATGGAGATTTGACTGAGATGAAGAGATAGGATTGTATCTAGAAACATTATTGTTTTAAAGCTCTCAGAAGACCTGGTGGTTGTAGACAATAAAAAAGTCTACCACTGCAGGTACAATGATGGGCCAGTGCACACAGGAATGTCTGCAGTCAACCCTGGAAGCAAAGATCTGATCTGATCCATAGGTGAAATAATTTTGCAAAATTCTTACCCCAGAAATCATATCATAGAATTGTCACTACATCTGCTTATTTCCAGTTCATAAAGTTATTTCTGCATTTCTGAGGCCTACAGAGATGTCTTAAAAAAGAAAAGAAAGAAAAAAAATAAGAGAGCAGGTATTGCTATTGGAGAGCTATAACTGAGCTTTCTGCTCTAAATGACAAAAAGAAAATAAAGAATAAGGTTACAGATGAGATGAAAAAAGTAATTCTTTTAGGGCAAAAATGTATGGAATTGGTCATAAATATAACAATTACAGATTCAGAGAAGTCAACACAGATTATATTTGCAAGAAACTGGAACAAGTTAATGTCAAGAAATTCAGTATCTCCGGAATGGGCACATTATCTCTAGCTTGAATTGAGGACATGTGAAAATTTTGTGATTCTTATGGTATTAATATGACTGCAATCTCTGGGATGAGAAAGTAGGTAATTTTTCCTATTTCCAGAAACTGGGATATTGACAGTCACTGTGTCTGAAGAGTATGCTGGCATAAATAAACCACAAATAGCTTCCTAGAAGCAAAATTATGTTATTCCTGGAATGTATGTGTACTGAAGGCTAAAATGAGAGCTGAGATGCTAACTTGATATTTGATCCACCTGAGCTGTGTGCCACTGGGGTAAATACTACCCTCCTGTATCCGTTCTGAGGTATGATGAGAGCTCGTTAGCAAGAATGCCTGAGACAGAGTTCAAAGCATCAGTGGAAGTCACAGGAGCACTGTTGGCTTCACAAAGAAGTAAGATGATGCTGAGTGCATCAGCTGATGTTTGGAAACTGCAGGCGTAGCAGTAGTGGTACTGTATAAAACCCTGATGACACCTACTCAGAGATACTCTGTACAATCAGTCAGTCTGACCCTGGTGCCAGGCAAGGTGATGGAACAGATTATCCTGAATGCTATCATGCATCACATACAGGACAACCGGGGGATCAGGCCCAATCAGCACAGGTTTATGAAAGGCAGGTCTTGCCTGACCAACATGATCTCCTTCTACAACAGGGTAAGGCACTTAGTGGATGGGGGAAGGCCTGTGGATGTGGTGTACTTAGACTTTAGTAAAGCCTTTGACACTGTTTCCCATAGCATTCTCCTGGAGAAACTGGCCACTCATGGCTTGGATGAGCGTACTTGTCACTGGGTAAAGAACTAGCTGTATGGCCGGGCCCAGAGAGTTGCGGTGAATGGAGTTAAGTCCAGCTGGTGCCCGGTCATGAATGGTGTTCCCCAGGGCTCAGTGTTGGGGCCAGTTCTGTTTAATATATTTATCAATGATCTGGATGAAGGCATTGAGTGCACTCTCAGTAAGTTTGCAGATGATACCAAGTGGGGTGGGAGTATTGATCTGCCAGAGGGTAGGAAAGCTTTGCAGAGGGACCTGGACAGGCTGGATCAATGGGCTGAGGCCAATGGCATGAAGTTCAATAAGGTCAAGTGCCGGGTCCTGCACCTGGGTCTCAAGAACTCCATGCAAAACTACAGGCGTGGGGAGGCATGGCTGGGAAGCTGCCCAACAGAAAAAAAGCTTTGTGTTCCTTAGTTTGAGCCAGCAGGGTGCCCAGGCATCCTAGAAGATCAATAGCATCATGGCCTATATCAGGAATTGTGTGGCCAGTAGGAGTAGG
>NW_010327965.1:0-1191 GCF_000700745.2 Antrostomus carolinensis
GGTGAACTGTTGTGGTAGCAATTGGCACCTGCTTTTCTTTGACCTTTAAGAGTCCAACAACAGAAGGGTCCTCTGAGAGACCAGGCAAGGTGGATTGTTGTTTGGTTTCCTCAGTCTCTAAGGCAGCTATGCCAAAATCCCACCAGTACCCTTTTGGGTCCTTGAAATACCCTCTCCTGAGGTAATCTATGCCGAGAATGCACAGAGCACCCGGGCCAGTCACAATGGGGTGTTTTTGCCAGTCATTCCCAGTCAGGCTCATTTCAGCCTCCAACACGGTTGGGACCCCCCTGTGACTCCAGAAATACAGATGGATTCTGTCCCTTTAAAGACTGATGGTGTTAGACTGCATTGGGCATCAGTGTCCACTAAAGCTTTGTACTCTTGTGGGTCAGATGTGCCAGGCCAGCGAATCCACACAGTCCAATAAACTCGGTTGTTCCTCTCCTCCACTTGGCTGGAGTCAGGGTCTTTCTAATTTTGATCATACTGCCCACCATCAGCATATGAGTTCGAGCAGCTTGCATGGGCTGGACCCCTATTCACTTCATTCACATCTTGTAGATAGGGATCTGAAGCCCATCTGTGCTGTCTGGAGAGTCGTCCACTGGAAACTGGAGCAACTTTCTTGGGAGAACTTGCTTTTGCATTTGGTTTCCTTTGCAACTCACATACACGTGCCTGTAGGTAGGTTTGCCATCCCACTTTCTCATGTCCTGTCTGTGGTGACACAATTCAAACCACAGTGAGACCTGTGGCATGTGTTGATTCTCTTGGGCAGAGGAACGCTTGTTCTTATCAGCTGACACCTTGTTACATGAAGAGGAATCAGACATGAATTCCTGAAACTGTTGGGCCATTCCTCTGCAGATGAGATGAGAGCGGAAGACAGAGTGTCTCTATATGTCTATAGCTGGTGAACCATTTCATCCAGCTTTGAAGTTCAGTACTGCCAGTGACTTAGAATATGATGATGATGATGCATTCTTTAGAACCTTTCGCCACATGCCTTATGTGCACAGGACCTCATCTGGATCTTTGGGTATCCGCTTATCATTCAGGTTACTATAAATCACTTCCAGCACAGCTAATTCTCTCAAGCACTGGATACCTTTCTCTATGTTGTCCCTATAGTTTAGATTACAAAAACCCTTAAAGTAGAACCTTTCTTTCACACTTGACAGGAGTTGC
>NW_010327966.1:0-3546 GCF_000700745.2 Antrostomus carolinensis
GGGTTATCCCTCCCCAGGTGCAGGACCCTACTCTTGTCCTTATGGAACTTCACCAGTTTCCTCTGGGCCCAGCTCTCCAGCCTGGCCAGATCTCACTGGATGGCAGCACAGCCTTCCAGTGGATCAGCCATTCCTCCCAGTTTAGTGTCATCAGCCAACTGGGTGAGGGTTCACTCAGTCCCTTCATGCAGGTCACTGATGAATATAAAAGCCCCTTCAGGTACTGGGAGGCCACTAGAAGGTCTCCCCGGAACCTTCTCTTCTCCAGGCTGAACAGCCCCAACTCTCTCAGCCTGTCCTCACAGCAGAGCTGCTCCAGCCCTCGCATCATCCTCGTGGCCTCCTCTGCACTGGCTCCAGGAGGTCCATGTCCTTGTGCTGTTGGTGGCCCCAGCACTGGAGGCAGCACTGCAGGTGGGGTCTGAGGAGAGCGGAGCAGAGGGGCAGAATCCCCTCCCTCCACCTGCTGCCCACGCTGCTCTGGGTGCAGCCCAGGACATGGTTATTGGCCTCTGTGCTGCCAGCGCACGTTGCAAGCTGAAAATTGATTTAAAAAAAAAAAAAAAAAGGTCTAGGATTAACTGCATTTTTATGATGGTGGAAGAGTGCCCAGATGCAGCTCTTCTGGGGCACTTCACTCAGCAGCACCTGCCCTAGCCAACCTTCTCTTGTGGGTAAGCCCTCAGATGGTGGGTTTGTAGCTATGGGGACTTTATGGTCAGGATAACTTAATCTGAATAACTAGTGCAGCTGAAAGGCATTTTTGGGAGTGCTTCTCACAGGGGCCTTCAGCCTGTAGGTGTGTTGTCTCTTGGCTGGACCAAGACCTGTCAGAAAATCAGTTACTCCGCTCTTTGCACGTGCAGTGCTCCCACACAGGGATGTATGAAATCGATGATTTTCTTTTCTTCAGCACCAAATCAGAAGATCCTTTTTTTGGCACAGGGCTCGGTTCATTAGCTGGCTGCAGTACAGGCTTTTAGAGCCTCAAAGGATGCTTTATTTTGAAGGTGATGCAGCTGGGGAAAAACTGCTTCTCTTTGTTCTTGATTGGAAATCCCCTTCCAGCACTCAGAAGAAAGGTTGATTTAATGACCAAAGAAATGCTTTCAAAAAGCATGAAAACAAAGCAAAAGCTTTCCCTTGTTGTAGAAGTGCCTACAGCAGAGCAAATACTGTGCACTTTACCACGACAATAAATGGTTTAATTATAAAACATTTCTACTGAGCAGTGCAGGCTCCCATTTCTGACATCAGCTTTCAATTGCTCCCTTTGATTCCTCATCACCGGGAAGACAGAGAAGATCCATTTCCTTCTTGTAAACGTTTGTTTAGCCAAAACACTTTCTGAGAAAAAATCTGATAGAGATTTTTGACTAGTTCTAAATGTGTGAGAAGTGTTGTGAAGCTGATTCAGGTGTGAGAAACACTTTTCACCTTCAGTAGCAAGACTGCACCGTGGTTGTTGTGGGATGCACTCGCTCTGGAGATGATACCCAAAATCATCAGACACTTCTGAGTGAGACTGAGGTGATGGTCTTATTTTTATTGACTTGAGCTGGGGCTGCAGCTTCTGCAAATCCATCTTGGTTATGATTTTTGTTACTGAAAAAAACATCTTTTAATCTCTTCCTTACAGCTTTTCTCTCCAACACCTTAATTTTAGAATAGCTCTTCTTATTCCATTTTGTGATAAAGTTTAAAACATAAAATCTGGGTCAGTGCCAGTGGCTATTCCTCTAGCATTTGGTAGCACCTAACTTTCTCAATTGATGAGCTAGAGTGATTCAAAGCCTGGCCAGTACTTTTATTAGGAAAATCCTAAATCCATTGTCCTCTCCTCACAAGATTAGAGGAGGACCAGAGCTGGATCTCATGAGCCAGGTGGTTCCAGTGTAACACTTAAATAAGGGCTGAAGCCATCATGAGTACTCACTGCTCAACATCTTCCATAGAAGTCCTTCCAAGCAGCACCTTCAAAGATGTTTCCTATAGAAAGAGGAGCAAGAGATACAAAAGGTACCAGTGTAGGTACCAGAGATGGAGTTTGTAACCTGCTCCACTCACCTCTACCTGTGTTTAATGGACTGTTTTCATTCTCATTGGGTTTCTCTAAACACGAATGTTGAATTCCAGGTTGTTGCTATTTCATATGGAAACAGGAATGTGATAAACAAGCTCAGTCACTTAAGATCACATCTTAAAAATATCTATACCCAATCTGGATTAGAAATTTTTTGAACCTGGGCATAATGTTGCAGATCCTACCAAGTCTTTAATTTCTAAAATATCCCCCCAGCACACAAGAAAGTACTCCAAATTTTTGTCTAGTTTTGTTTTAAAACCATCATAACTTTGTTTTCTGCACAGAAGAGTTAATTATCAGCACTCATTAAAGAACAATAATGAAATAGTTGAGTCGCCCCTAATCTTTTCCCTGATGGGGTAACAAGTTGAGTTTCTTGCTGTCCCATTGCAGCACAGGTTTTCCTTCCCTTCTATCACTCTTGTGGCTCTTCTCTAGCTTTTTAAAGAATTCTTCTTAACTTGAAGATCCTATTGCTGATATGATGGCTGCACGTCTGCTAAGATATTTCATGGAATCATAGAATGGTTTGGGTTGGAAGGGACCTTAAAGCTCATCCAGTCCCAACCCCCCTGCCATCAGCAGGGACACCTTCCACTAGACCAGGTTGCTCAAAGCCTCATCCAACCTGGCCAAGAACACTTCCAGGGAGGAGCAGCCACAGCTTCTCTGGCCAACCTGGGACACTGTCTCACCACCCTCACACCAAACAATTTCTTCCTCACATCTCATCTCCGTCTCCCCTCTGCCACTTTCAAGCCAGTACCCCTCATTCTATCTCTGCCTTCTGTCATGATCCACTGTTGGGCAGAACAATTTAGCAGCAGTTAAACCCCCGAGCTTTCCAAGCAACCTCAGATGGTTCTGGGTGGCTGGGGGTGGCTGGGCTTAACTCCTGAGTGATGTCCAATTGGATATTTTGTCGTGACCAGGTTCTCGTTATTCCTGGGAACAGAATTAAGACTCAAAACGGAGTCAAGTGCAAAGTAAACAAGTAAAGGGAGAGAAAGGGAGAGAAAAGAGTGGAAAAGGGGCGGGGGGGGTGAGGGCGGGAGGTGATAGCTACCACCATGGAGTTGTGGCTCCCATCAGTCCAATGTCCCGTGGGAGAACGTTCTCTCCTGTTTTGCTGTTCTCACCCTTTTTACAGGTTGTCTCATTGCACAGTCAGTGAGTTCTTTGCGTAGCCACATGTTAGACCACGCACGCCCAGTGCTGTCTCCAGAGGATCCTCAAATGTTCTGGAGGGTCTGAGCCCCGCCACGTACTGACCCTGGGCCTGGGCGCATGCACAGAGGATGTGGGCGATGTTCTCCGAGACAACAGAATGTGTCCATGTTCCCATGGGACTTGGTTGCCATGGTGATGGGGCTTTCCGTGGTTACATGGTTCTGCCAACAGTGCTGAGGCATACTTCCAGTTCCTCACACCTTCCCTTGGCCAAAGTCCCTCCCCAGCCT
>NW_010327967.1:0-4534 GCF_000700745.2 Antrostomus carolinensis
GGGCTGGGGCCCCCTCACTGCCAGCGCTTTGGCCTCGGCTGACTGAGCCGCACCCTTTTCCAAATTTTGAAGGAATACTTGTCCTTTGGCCATTGCCATATGACTTCCGTGCGATAGCGAAGCATGCACCAGCATTTCTTCCATCTCCTTTTTCCACCGAATCATAGAAACCTTTCTCAAAGGCCTGAGACTGCACTTCAGTAACACAGACTGCATCAGAATGGACTAGGAAGGTGGAGTTTTAGAAGAAAACCATAGTGAAAGATATTGACCTTCACTTTTTATTAAGCTCTGCTAGATACAGAAGATGGGAGTGGACAGGGAATGCCCATAATGGTTTGTGGCCAGGAGACTGAGAGGTCTCCAGTGAAGGAGCTGGAGGTCATATGAAGCTTCAAGGCGTCTTCCGAGACAGCCACAATCTGTTAAAAAGCGTGAACAATTCTCCTAGCTGCTGCCACCGATCACTAAAACCTTCTGCTTCCCCACAGATGGCTGTGGAGAGAATCACAGTCCCTTCCCCATGGTTAACACTCGAGATCAGAGACTGGAGTCAGTCATGGCATTTCTATTATTGCTTAAAACCCACTCTTCAACAGGCCTTATTTTGCTGACTTAGACTCCACCTGCTGATGCATAAAGCCATCCAGCCATCTCTGGCAACTCTGCACAACAGTTCCAGCCTGGGACTGCAGTGTCCTGATGCTGAGAACTGATTTAACAATTTTGGTTAAACAACTGCAGTGGATTTCAGGCTGGGCCCTGGAGCTTGTACCTTTACCTTCACAAAGCTGAAGATACATGTTCCTAAAATTCCAGAAAATACTGGAATCTTAACAACTTAAAAATTAAGTCTTCAAGTTTTTGCCACACATGAAAGACAATTTTTTTTCCCCCATAAAAAGGATATAGAAATAGATCAGTAAGATTTGTACAGCCCAACTGAAAACTGACTCAAAATCAGGAATTTTCCCAACTGCAACAGGTTTTGGATCAGGTTCATAAATGTCTAAAGGGTTTTTGAGAAACTATACAGTGTTCCTGTGGGAAAGCTTTAGTATCTGTACCTGATTCAGCTGAAAGGTAAAAATCACATATTACTATTCAGCTCTGAGTCAGATACAGATGACTCTCCTCATGCAGCAAAGGGGCCAACCTTAAGTGACATTAAAAAAAAAAGTTCTGCTGACGTCTGGTTTTACAAAGAAAGAAGTCATGTGAGAATAGCTGCTTTCTCCCCTATTAATACTTCATGATGTAGCACATGCATTCCCAGTCACATAAAAGAGTCCTTCAGAGGCTTCAAAGAGTATATGACACACAACCCCTGAGCTTTCCACAATGAGCCTAACACTAATTCTCACTCTGACCAAAGGTGTGTTAGAATATAAATTTATTCTCATGGTTTCTCATGAAGGCATGTTCCAGTTGAATACTTCCACTCATTAATTAAATAATAACTGTTTAGCTCTATGAAAACTGTTTAATTAAATAATAACTGTTTAGCTATTCGATAAAAGTGCCAATTTCAATCCATTCCATTGATTAGTCTGTTTTCTGAAGGGGTCATATATGCATGTATATCTGAGGGGATGACTCCCAAGCTGTAGGATAATAAACTCATTTCATCAGAAAATAGGTTTTTAAATTATATTTCACACCACAGTTTCAGGCTTTTCAGGTCAATGCACACAATGAAAATTTAAGAGAATACACTTTTTGAATAAAGCCACTTAAAGTCGTGTGCTTGGAATATTCAGATACAAATCCCATACAATAACTGTTTCCTGAGGGATTTGTTAATTAGTTTTCTATATGATGGATTGCAGCGTGAATGCTCTTCCTCTCTGAAAAGACAGCTTTGAGGTGAAATCTGACTTCTGTCCACTTGTCATCTGAGTACACGTATCTTACTTGCTGGTGTTTTCACAGTGACCAAAAAATGGCTGATTATATACTACATTTAGAAATTGTAAGCTAAGCATGATCTTTTCTCAAGGTACTCACAATCAGTTGCCTTTTAAAAAGTACTTTGGTGACATAAATGTGATTTGCAGAGACAAAGCATTTTGCCAGCTTATGCACAAATAATATACAAAGCCTAATCTTGAAGAGTCATAAATGACTCAATCTTTCCATTCATTTTTTTTCAAAAATAAAAATAAAAAATCCTTTCTAAAGCATTATTAGGTCAGAAATTACTACAACTGAAAAAAACAATGTGCCTTTGTTTTTAGCCTATTATATACATTTTTTGTTAGGGACTGACATATTGCTTTAGGCATAAAGCTGCATTTTACTGGTGCCTTGTGACTGAGCAGATGTTCTGTCATTTCACAAAACAATAGCAACATAACAAATTTTAGACATAACTGCCATATATATGCTTATTCTAAGAGGGTCCTCTCCTTTGAGATAACATTTATGGTTAATCTTCCTCCACATATGCTTTTAACTCCTTTTTAAAACGTTTGGCATAAAAGCATCATCTTTTCACATCTATCTAGCATTCATATATTACAGCATAAATAAGCAAAATGAACTTATTTGTCTTCAATTTTGTCAGACATTTTCTTTGGTTTGTTCTTCCTTTGTCTCTATTTCACAGAAATTCAAAAGGCCCGATGCGTTATCCCCTTCTAGTTTCTTTAGAAAGTAGTACAACTCAAGGAGGTAGTACCACTCAACTCTTAAATCCTTTTTTTAGCTAAAGAAAACAGACATCTAACCTTCTGGAGCAGCTGACACCCCCATAAGGTTTCCTTCTGCTGTATTTATTCAGGTCCTTACAATAACCTTTGCATAACAGATCTTGCTTTACAAGTCACCTGTACAATATTAGAATAATTTAACTGAACAGCTATACATAATTTATGCAACATGGTTAAGGACTGACAATGGTTTTAGAATTTTATTCACATCTCTCCCAACTAGACCTTTTCCAACTAGGGAACTGGAGCAATATTGGTAGATTCCTTTGTTTCATGTTTTTCTCTCTGGCTTAAGTACCTCACATTTACTTACACTAACATTGTACCTCGTCTGTGCCCGTGCTCCTGGCATAGGGATATATATATATATAAAAACTGAAGGGGGAAGGCTCTCTTCAAGCACGCGGAAACATGCAGAGCACAAGTTTTGAACTAAGTGTGCCCACAAAATGGGGACTGACAGCACCCTCTCCTCCTCTGCCCCAGTCTATCTTCACTCAAGCTATACACCACATTTTGGAAGTTCTTTTTCCCTTTCTGTTTTTTTTTTTTTTTTTTTTTTTTTTTTTAAGTTTCTTTTGGTTTGCTTTACCATCAAGTTTCTCAGGCTGACTGGAAGCACTTCCATAGTTGAAATGGCCCACGCCTAGAATAACCATGCCAGGGTTAGCCCAACCCATAACTCTGCACCCATCTCTTCTCTATTTGTTCATTATGTTGCAGCTCCCCAGTGAGTCGGCTTTCAGAGAAGTATCACAAATTTCTGGTTGAGGTTATCTTGCAAAGATGATGCAGAATATACACAGGAATGATGAGTGCAATTCCAAGTACTTTAACTCCAACCCAAATGTTGAAGCAGCTGCCACCCCCTGCCCCTGGCCTCCTGCCCCAGCCTCACAAGCGTGGAGCCAAAAGTGGGGAGAGCAGTCCCCACTGCTCAGGAGGCACAGCTGAGGCCTGGCAGACGGGCTCACAAGACCCAGCATTAGGAACACAGGAACCTAAGGATTCCTTAGGATCACCATATGTTGTGGGGGGAATGACATACCTACTTCTATTGTGGTTTATGCTTTGTTTTTAATATTTTGCTTCATTCTGGAATTCTTTTATTCAAAATATTTTAATTATTTTACAAACTCTGCTGCTGTGTTTCTGAGCATCTCCAGTACAAGCTGTACATCTTTTGGGAAGGTTAGGACTTGCTTTCTGACTTTATCCTTCTTTTTCAGGACAAACAGCTGATGTAATTGGTGACTTTATTTGTTATGGTTTGCTTTTTTCCCCATTACATCACTAAATGACTCCTTTCTGAAACAGCATCTGTATTCCTACAATGGAATAAAGCTAAATGCTTCTTATGGTTTCTGCAGCAGTCTCCTGCAACCATTCCTTTATTTCTATATGTAACTTTTCCTCCTGATTTTACAGCCCTAACTTCTCCACATACACTTTCCAATCCTCTGTCCTTGAGGCTTTCTATTTGCATAAGTCCGTCTTTACCTGTGATTACTTGTTGTTCTTCTGGTTTTTGCAGATTGACTCCTTGTAAGTCCGTCTTTACCTGTGATTACTTGTTCTTCTGGTTTTTGCAGATTGACTCCTTACCCTCTTCCTCGTATTTTTATTGCCAGATGACACGATACTTAAGGATCCACACTTTCATTTATCTTTGAACACTTTTCATTGTCCCTCTGTGTCCTTCCTCTAATCTGGCTGTTCCCCTCTGACTTGCCATATAGTCCACTGCAGATCCATACTCCACAGTAGAGAAGCTAAAAACAATTATTTCTCTCTCAGTTGATTACAAATATAATAGAATTGTT
>NW_010327967.1:4544-22915 GCF_000700745.2 Antrostomus carolinensis
ATCTAAGATGGTTTTTAGAGATTCACCTTGTTATACTGCAGGATTAATGCTTCTATTTTTGATCTCTATGGTATCTGTTTTTCAACTACTTATCAAAGGTGAGTATATTTCTAGAAGAGTGCTGGCACCATGATCAGCTTAATATTCACTGAATTAAAGTACACAAGCTACATATGTTCTCATATTTACTGATTATACCATGAAGAAGCAACAAGAACGTGCACCCAAAGAATCCTGTTGCTATTAGCAAGAGCTTCATAACAGTTTGGGTAAACTGTCACCCAAAAAGTATTAACTGTGAATGATGTAAAGTGAACACAAATAAAAAAAGGCTTACTATAATTAATAATCTGTTTTAACTAAGCCAACCACTGTTTAAAGAGTGATGTGAATTCATTAAGTCCAGTGGATCAAGGAAGCAAGCAGACAGCTCTCCTTGATGTCACATCTTTAGTATTGGGCTGTATCTTTTCAGTATTATGGGACACACTAAAGAAGATTTTTCTGACCTGATGTCTAGTGTGACATATACTTTGCGTTAGTCCCTGCCATAGGCACGGATTTCACCTTTAGACAGTTAGCTTAGTGTAGTCTTTTCCAAAAATATAACGTTTTTAAAATTGTACTGACAATATGTAGTCTGAAAATAGAGCATATGGCTAAAAAACCTGTCTGTGTTATATTAAGACTTTCAGCATCTTGTTAAAGTAAAAAAAAAAAACCCACAACCCCCCCCCCAAAAAAAAAAAAACCAAACCCAATTGTAACAAAAATGTAAAGTAACTATCGTAATTATTGGTGAAGATTATGCAGGAGCTGCTTACAAAAGATCTTTGACCCTTCAAAGTAGTTCATTTTTGGAACAGTAGCTGTTTGACACAACAGCTTCAGAGGCAGAGTGCCAACAAGGTACTCAGAATAAGTGTCACCAGTTCTTGTGATGTGGCCCCTTGCAGGAAAAATGTGCAACATCTCTAGACGTGTGTGCGTGCACATATTAGATGGCTGACAGTGCTCAGATCAGTGGGAGCTGCACTTATTTTTTATAATTGCAATAATGCATGAGAGCAGAAGGCACGATTCTCTGCAAGGGTAAGAGGCTGGGAGATGAACACGCCATGTCTCTGCCACACTGAAATACAAGGCCATGATGCCAGACCTGGCAAGTATTGCCTCCTGTGCTCTCACCAGTAAGTCTGTATGCTCATACTGCTTACAACACTATTTCTCTATACTGGGAAAGGAAGAGCTTTAAGTGGGCTAACTTCTGCAGGTTAATAAAATGACCAGAAAAAATGAAGTCTTCTCTGACAGACCATGGCTTGCTTTTCCTAGCACAAAAAAGGCTGGGACAGTATCATTATTGTCTATAAATGTATTTAGCCTTCCCCTTACATGCAGACAGATCTCTGAGAATAAAACTAGCATAGAAATAAAAAGAGAGAAAACAAGCTTTTTAACTATCAGAGTTACGAGTTTTGGGAGCAGCATCTCAAGAACAAGATGGGGACAAAAATTCTGAAGCATTTGCAAGACTGGCTGAATAAATTTGTGAGTAAAGTTGCCTGTGATGTCAACGAGCTACATGTGATATTTCAGGAGGTCTCTTCCAGACTTCCATCCTGTGTCTCTACACTCTGCTAGTTTCTAATATTAGAAAATTGATTTGTAAAATCAAAATCACAAACCAGAACCACTCCCATTAGCCATTAGGGGTGTTATTTCCTTGCTTGTCTGATTTCTATATGGGAAAATTGCATCCACATACCAAATCACATCCTTTCTTTCCTCTAGGCTAAGAATGAAGCCTCTTAGCTGTGCCTAAAGTAAAAATGTGGTTCAAAAAATGTATTAATTATTGCTAGGGCTTAATGTGGTTTACAAATGTCCTGTTTAACTAGGAGCTCTGACTCATCAGGTTTTAGACTTCTAATAATAACCAAGAACCTTCTGTCTGATCAGACTTGGGAAGTGTGAAATGAGAAGTGTCTGCAATCAGGAGGCTGGTCGCACTCCAGCAGCCCTTGAACGACACCCTTCTGATAAGTTGCGTGTTTTTATGGGTTAAGTGAGTAAGCAGTGGCCAATCTAAATTGTCTAAGGAACAGAGCCAACCTTTCTCCTTGTTTTGCATTCAGATAGCAATTACCTTTTTTATTTGCTGAAGGAAATGTTCATGACATGCTCCAGTGCATGTTAATTCTGTTTCATGCTCTTGGATAATTATCTGTTTTCAAGCTCTATGTC
Source organism: Antrostomus carolinensis (assembly GCF_000700745.2). Taxonomy (NCBI): domain Eukaryota; kingdom Metazoa; phylum Chordata; class Aves; order Caprimulgiformes; family Caprimulgidae; genus Antrostomus; species Antrostomus carolinensis. The sequence continues at coordinate 6,792 of NW_010327967.1, forward strand.
AGTGAAGATCATTTTCATAATATAAGAAGTTTGACATTTCATTGGAAAGACTTGTGAACAATCCAAGCCTTTCATTATTTGGTAGTGCTCAACGGATGCAGGCTTTGGATTTGATGTTTCATGTTAAAACATGACAGAAGCAGTGGTATGTTCAGTCTCCTCCACACTAAATCCCAGCAACTGAGCACTAAAATACAATATGGAACAAAATATGGAAAATACGGTAAGAAGATGGATAACTATGTTTGCCATCCATTTAACATGTACTGATGTTGGGAGCTAAATCACAAATTACTTATTACGTAAGCTAACCAGCTTTAGTAAGACTGCAACCTGAACCCACACTTAGACACAGTCACACTGCCTCAGTGCCACCAGACTTCTCTGAAATCTTGAATATCACATTTCTAAATGGCTTATTATTTAGAAGGTGCCACATATAGACAGAAAAAGAAAGGATCGGAGCCTATGCTGTGATGAATCAGCAAACTGAATTCCGTGGAGCTGCTCCAATTTATTCCACATGAAGGGCCAGCCCAGATTTTTTTTGTTTGGGAAAGCATGGTGTTGTAATGAAACAGACAAATGCATTTCATGTTGCATGAATCTGACAGAAGAAAAGGCTCTCTCTTTCCAGATGTACTCGTGTCGTTTCATGGTAATGTTTGGGGACATATGAATGAATGTTTTTGCTAGGTCATTTTTATTTAAAAAGGGATGAAGAGAGAACAGATATTTCTCCAAGCAGCAGCAGTCACTGAAGCCTTTTTTCAATGGTTTTCCTTTTCATCGGTGGCTTTCCATGGAGGTTCTTTGATGTCTCACAAAGACCGAGTTCACAATACACTGTTTTTACCAGCAAGTCTCTCTCCTCTACTCACAGAACTCAGGATCTGTTAAATTTGGTTAAAACTGGCTAAAGGGTTAAAAAGATACAGAAGGAGTGGCAAGGCTGACAGGCAGGGACACAGCAGAGGACATTATATAAGCTGTGTTTATGAAACCAGGTTAAAATGCAACATAAGGGCAAACAAACAACCTGCCTTGGCAGACCACTAGTAAAATTTCTGGAGAGCAGGAAGAGTTGCTTTGCCTGACAGCGGCTTTGCCTTTCCCCTTGGGGGTTTAAATTCTCTTCAGGCTTAGAACAGGTACGGTAAGTGGAAAAAGGTCAAGGCATCGGTCTTCATGGACTATCATCTGCTCCTACTGCCTTCTCGAAAGCCACTAACAAGATAATCTGATCACAAAGATCAAAAGCTCTCTCATGGTGCACTAGGGAAATTGATAACCACATTCTCCTCTGCTGTATATACCTATAATTCAGGGTTGGGAACTGGCCCACATTTACCAGAGATGTAAAGTGGCTTTGAAAGTCTCTCTTTCTACCTCATTCACACTATATAAAGGAACTGCTATTTCCAGGGAGAGGACTGAAATGTTCAGAACAGGGCTCTAGACTTGTGCTACCAGCACTTACCGCAGAATTCATTTAAGCAGTTTCCACACATACATGCACCACTCATTTGTCCTGTTGGTTTACACTTATATTTTACACTTATTATTTCAGAATTTTTTCTCTACAAGTGACAAAGTTCCCATTTAATAATTCAGAATAATTTTCACTGAAATATTTTCTGAGATTTCTGAAGTTTCTCCATTCCATTTTTCATGTCACCAAAAATTAAATTTTTTTATTTAATTAAAACAATCATCCTATTTTCTCCAATAATGGGTCTAAATTAGATTCTGCTCCTGTACAGCTCTCCAGACCTTACCTAAAGTGTGAGGTTAAGGATTGGACTCGATGATCTTAAAGGTCTTTTCCTGTCTAGGCAATTCTGTGATTCTGTAAATTTCAAGCAGCATTCAAGAGGAGCAATGAAAAAAGGTCAGCTCTAGTGAAGACAAGACAGAGATCTGGACTGAAGTTGGCTTCTGTTATGGTAATGAGACCTAGTTTGGAACAGGTGAAATCCCAGCAAATGATGCAAGAACTACCACTGGAAGGAGTCAGTGTAAAACAAAACATTCTGCTGATATTCTGTTTTACCGTTTTCAGCAAGACGCTTTTGCTCCCCGTTTCATTTGTATTTAATCCTTCTTGGCAGCTCCTCTTCACTGCTTACTTATGATCCATCACCCATCTCTTTTTTTGCCTCCTTATGGAACAGCATCATCTTTCTTGCCTAAATACAGTTGGCAGTTCAGCTAAGCATTATGATTCTTGGCCACTTCTGCTTGAATGTGTTATTAGGTTTTACATATGGAAGTTCTTCTTCCATTGGAGGATGGTCCCTCCTGAACCCCTAGTAGCTCTGCCCAAAGGATGGTTTTCTCTTCCTTTTGTTAATTTACTTCAAAGGCCTACATGGACCCTTCAATCATCTCACCTGTTCCTCTTCCCTGCCTTAGACCTCTGAAGACAGAAGCTTGCCTATTTTTAATTTTTTTTTCTCCCACAGCTTTTGTACAACTCTCTTTATGCAGTGGATTCTCAGTGGAAACAAGGAGGAACCAAATCCACTGATCTCACCACTGACCATGAGCGAGTTTCCCCACAGTCTGGGAACTTGCAGGTGAGCTTGTCAACAATACTTCGCTCTAGATGAGAAATGCAGACTGGGAAAGCTCACCCATTTTCATGGGCAGATATGTTATTCAGAGACCATTACGAAGGCTCCAGGAAAGCTCATATTCTGCTTGTAAAGCAGCCCATGTAGGCTGCCTGCCCTGCCAGACCTGGCACACTGCCAACTCTGGCCCCTCTGAGCGAGGGAAGAGATATGATCAGTATCAAGTGCTGGCATTTTGTACGAATGTCTTGCTTTGCTTCCATTTAATCGTGGCCTGAAACTGCAGCAGGTATCAGTAAACAAACACATGGATAAGCTGTTGCTTTAAAACAAAAAAGCTACAAGCAAGAGAGACAGGATTTCAGAACTGACAGCAAACACTGCACCCAGAGCAGCCTTCTTTCCTGACAAGGAGCTACCACAGAAATGAAGAACAAGTTGTGGCGTGTCTCGTTTACATACCAACTCAGGAACCACCTTGCTCGCTGTAAATTCAACCCCGTAAGGGTTCATGTGTTCACACGCAGCTCTGGAAGGTACAATTATCTGTGATGACAAAGGATGATCTAAGCAAACAAAGGCAGGCTCCCATGCACTTGTCTTCTCATCCTGTGCGTGAGCAATCACATTACATAGCCTTGATTCTGCCCTGGGCATTTTCCTAACCATGAATCATGAAATACAAGGCAGAGATAGCACAAAGAGACTATGAAGAATTGACACTGCCAGCATAACCCAGCTGCAGCACGGCTTCCCCTCCTTCCCAAGAGCTCAGGCATGGCTGTGCTGCATCCTGAGTGCTGGCCACTCTGGCAGCAGCCACACACAGTAGTGCTGACTCTAACTGAACTGGAGAGTAACAGAGTCCCCAGAGAACCACTGCCATGACTGCTATATCTCAGGGATTTGTTTGGTCTGGGTCTTTTAAGTATTTCTGAGGTAATACAGCTATATTTAGCTGCTGAAACATAACATGAAGTATGGCAAGAACCCCTGCTGTGCGTTTGGTCATCTGATACTAATTATATATGAAAAAGAAGGAATCTATCTTCAGTTTAACTTCAAAGGCAAGGCTAGGCTTCTTACTGCCAAGTACGTAGGACTCGCAGCGATACTCTGTGATTACAACTGCAGGGGCAGGTACCCAGTGGGAAATGTAAGGCAGCTGGAAAGGCTCAACAACACTGATGTTTCCCCTCTCTCTTTTCTCTTGCTAGTCTGTAAGTTACGGGGCAGAGTATTGCTATGTATTTAGATTATTCTGATGTGAACGACTGACAACCAAATCAAAGTCAGCTCACCGATTTCAGTTAAGTTCATCTCTTGGAATTTTTTCTCTCATCAGTCCCCAGCCCTTCACATGTTGTTACAGGGGTAACCAAAGAGACACAGTCACCACCATGCACACAGGTACACAAAGAGAATGATCCTACAAGCATATCTATTTAGGAAAGCGGGCAAAAAAAGCCATTGTGGAAATCATGTTAAGATCTGCCTCCACCATAAAGCTCTCTGTTGTGCTTTATGTCACCTTCCCCAGAGCTTTACCTGGGCTCGCGTATGATTGTAAGCTCTGCAGGGACTGCCTGCTCTTTTGGATTTACTACCCATGACAGAGGGCTGTTCTTAGTTGGTCCCTTATTCCTCCTATAATAAACATGATTAATCATAATAATTAAAAGGATGTCCCCCTCCTTTTTATTCTTTTATTACTATACAGATGGTAAGGGGCTTTTTTTTTTTGGTTTTTCTATGCTAGGTTTTTCTTTTTAAGTCTGATTGTTACCACCTCTCTGCTACAGTGTGTGTATACATCAGACAAATAACTGCAATTTTAATTAGGAGAATGGTGCTTAATTGTGCCCATGTCACAAACTGCATTCCTCTTATCCCCTTTCACTTGACACGTTTTACTCCAGGTAAGTTATATCATGACTACACGTGTTGCAAATCTTATTGTGAATATTTAAATATATGATATCTTAATTCTCATTCACTTCTGATGTTTTTTGTTAAAAGAGATGGCAATATGGAACCATAATGAAGGACCTTCTTGTCAAATTTTATCTTCAAGGAGGCTTGGATTAATACAAAGCACACAGCTGAGGTATCTCTGTTTTGAAGTGCTTGAGAGACTCTTTTAATTGCCACAATCTGTTGGGCCTCTCACATCTATTTGTGAAGATGTTCAGCAAAGTGTGTGTTTTGCTGAGCTGTTCTTTGTCTTGTATGAAGAAATGCTTTGTCTTGTTCAGATGTTAGAGCCACTGATATTTAAATGTTTAAGAATGGAAAATAGAAGACTGAATATTAACAAAAGAATGAAAGCAGTTATGACAACAGTTGTTTGACATTGTAAGGTGGTGTTTTATTATTTTATTATTATGTTTTGTTTATCTCTTTTCTGTTCATTAGCCAGGAGCCCAGGAGTTTTCTTTCAATAGATCCTGTAGTCTAATACTTTCTAGATAAAGGCAGTTTATTACCATCAAGTAAACTGTGTTCCTATGATGTATGTCCATGTTTTATATATTCTTTCTTTGCTTCTACAGTGGATGGTTTACATTAGTGGCCTCTTTCAAAAATTCCTATCTTTAAGATTTCTCTGTATGTTCTTGATACGGTGGAATATGTAGCAATAACTGGTTATTCTATCCGATTCTTCTTAGTATTCTATCAACAATGGGAATCTATTTCCAGCATGGGTGCAACTAACTTTGGAGCAGTAAACTTTCATAAATGTGATACTTTGTATTAATAATAAATCATACACGTGTTATCTCCACAGTAATCTAACACTTAAAATAAATGGGCAGTGCAAAGCAGACCAAGTCACTGTTTACTTGCCTTAGTGTTTGCAAGGAAGCGGTAACTGACTGAAGCAACTGTATTTTGCTATAACTTTTGTAAAATCTCCCTTCTCCCTGTTACACTTCTCCCACACCCTTCTGATTAGTAATAGATATCCTAGGTATACACTGGGGCTTTTCCTCAGACATTCATCCCGTCTCTTTATTCCATCTCTGCCACACTCCCCCAGGGTCCTGTCTCCATTCCCCTCTCATACCACTCTGAGGTGAGCTCTTCCCCTTTTACCTGATCTCACACAGATCCTTTATTCTGCCTACTCTCCCTGTTTGCAAAGCCGCCATCACTGCAGCCTGCTTCTCAGATCTACTCTAAGCCCTTTTATTCAGCTATGGAAAAATGGAAGTACTTGGGGTACTGATCTGAAGTTGCTGCCTGTGTTAACTCTTTTGTACTACAACTCCCTTTGTATACTGTCTTCTAAAATTGAGGTGTATCTGATATTTAGAGCATGTTCAATCTCACTTAACTCTTTGGAAGTTAGTGCAGCTTGCGAGATCAGAAACAAACCACTCTCAGGCTACTCATTTTCAAATATGTCTTTGACATATTAGTCAAGAGCTTTTTTTAATTTGTCATTTAAGTGCCGGAACAGCCAATGTAAGGTGAGGGATAATGATCTACCTCCAGAACTGCGTTTAATATTTAATAACCCATGATCACTATTTAATTTGGACCAATCTCTTACTGTATGCTGGAGAGGTTACTCTCTACGGTTCCACATCTGTTAAGTATTTTAGATATTTTAGCTTTATATTTATGTAGTTGAGATGGAGTATAGTAAAGAGTGTATGAGGTTATATTGGGTATTCTGAGAAAGACAGATTTAGCAAGCTTAATGGAAACCATTCACTCCTCTATTGAGATGTCAGATTTGTTTCTCACAGTTCTGCACATTATGTTTAACTCAGTTCTTTCCATCAAAGGCAACTGATGTCTTCTAGCAACACATTCAGACATGGCTTCCTTCTTAGTTCAAGTTCTCCAGAATAAATTAATACCACAGACAGTGGCATGCACGTGAAAAATACCATTCCATATGCAAAATGACGTATCTATAAAAACATAAAGGAGCACAACTTACTGTCTACGTACACTAGAATTCTCCTAACTTCCTTCCGGGGATCTTATTAACATTTGACATTTGGGCAACACATTTCCATCATGGCTCAAAACTCTGTGATTTTTCTAAACCTTTAATCAGTCAGGAATGTCACGCTGATTAACACCACAGTGATACGTCATTTAATGCTTCCACCTCATTTTCAGCAAACTGTTCCACAAAGCTTGAATATCACTAGGTGGGTGGAGCATTACAAATATGTCTCTGCAACTAGGCTTCTGTCTGAAGTCCTCTGTTGTCAGTTTTTTCTCTAAAATTGAAGCTTTCCTCCTCAAGAAAGACTCCAACCCTGAAGCAGGACACCTATGGTAACCAAAGGCCAACGTCCCTAATGATATGCCAGTTAGGTTTAGAGGACTGAAGATAGAAGTGTTCTTAGATGATGTTCTCATGGTTACAACTGTGGGCATTATATTCTCAGGAAGCAACTGAGAAATGCAAATAAAATTTGGTAACAAATCCCACTATCATTCCTCTCTAACATACTTAAAATACATCTCACTAGGCAGTGACACTACTGCACTCTATGCAAGTCATAATGATTAAACTGGATTATACAAACTTGGAAACTGAGCAATGCTATAGCAAATACCGTGCACAGACCACTATGGGAGTAAGCAAGAACCCATTAAAAAGAAAGAGACAGACATATCTACTGTTTCCGATCATTTACATTCTTAACCTTTAAACCAAACTTCTACTCTATTTATTTGTGCAATTAAGCACATTATTTCACTGGCTGTGCACAGTTCTTAGAGGATTTACTCAAGCTCTTAAGCAATTCTGAAACATACTAGGCATATTTGTCTAAAAATGTGCCCTAGTTGTATAGCACGGACAAGTAAGTGACTTAATCAGAAAACAAAAAAGCAAACGTTAAGAAGAAATGCTCTCAAGGGAGAGCAAAAGTCAAAAGATACATTATTGCTCACTGAATTACCTACACAAGCATTTGCTTTCTTATTACAGCATTAATCTTTGCAGGTGTGATACCGGAGTCAGTAGCATTAATACTTGACTTTGTTCTGCAAGAAACCAGAGAGCAGCATGACACTATCGGCACCAGCCCCCACCAGCATCTGACAGCAGCAATATTCCTGGATTTTGTGCAGGTCAAGAGAGTGTCTCTGGTAGAGAGAAGACAATTTCTTTCCCTCTCTCTTACAAGTACAATGTTGGACAATTCAGAGAAATTCACTGGACCTCTTTCCCATGCCCTGAAATTACCTCTCCTCTCCTCTTCCTTTCCATAAACCCAGGATCGCCCTAGCTAACTTTGGCAACGGCTCAGTCCACCTTGATCGCTACAGCCCAGTCCCCTGTATTCTGTTCCCATTCACACCAAGCTTTGTAAGGCACTCTCCAACCTCCATGCTACTGCAGGAGGAAAGGCTGGATTAAGGAAACAGAATTACACAGGCATACTGGTAAAATATCTCCCTGACACAGCCCCCACATTGTTGTTTGGCAGTGGAAAGCCACCTTTGCAGGACTAGGCTTTGGTTCCAAGTGGAGAATAAGAAAAGTATTTTGAATCTTGAAGATGTCAAGCACGAGAAGGAGATAAACAGCATCTACGCCTGATAAAATAACAAATGCACCAAACTTTGCAAGCCAGAAGCTTACTGAATGCAAAGCAGAGCACCACACAACACGACCTTCCAAAAGAGAACTGCCACCTCTTGATTTATGCTTGCAATATCACATCTCTCCTGCATGAATCTCAAAGTGTATGATAATGTACTACAAGTCCTCAGAGCCAGCGTGAACTGCTGGATAGCTGGATCAGGATCAAAATCACAGAACCACAGAATAGTTTGGATTGGAAGAGAACATTAAAGGACATATTTTGCTTCATATTTGGTCCTGCTGCTCCTTCGAAGAACTCCCAGTAAGGAGGTGTTAGCATGCACTGAGCAGACCAGGAGAGCGCCTTGGATATGCCCGACTCCTGCCTACAGAGCACACAGTTTGGAGCCACGAGGAAATGCAACCAAAACTGTCCATTTGTAATCCTTGATAGTCCACATTAAAAAAACCCCACGTGAGTACAGGAAATGCCTGACTGATAGTGTAAGCACTCATGTAAATTTGTGCAGGCTGGCAGACTGATTTTCATCATTCAGGCTGGCTATATTCTTTGAAGATATGTCACTTCCCTGGATGTATGCAGCTGTGCGTTTGAAGCTCACACTAGTTGGACAAAATGATTTGTTCATGATCTTAATGTTTAGCTCTTTCAGAGAAAAAAATTCCAGTACTTCAAGCTTTTGTGGGTCTGAAAGGCTCATTCGGTTTATAAGGATCTGCCCTTGGTTTTTTTTATTACAATTATTTATTTGAAGCTTGAAAAGACAATTTGGCGAATAAGAGAGAGAGAGAGGGTGGGAGAGAAAGCACACAAATAATATATTGTATATAGTTTTGCCAATTACCATAGAACACTCAACCAATTGAGAAGATTTAATATTTTTGATATGGTATTACTTGAGTTGTTTTTTTTTACCCTCTTGTTGCTTTTCTCTTTCCTTATTATTAATTACTCTATTCAACCTCATCAGATTTTATTTTTAGGAACTGATCCTGATGCTCTTGCTTCACAGAGCAGTAGCTACCCTAAGGAGCTGCAGGAAACCAATGCTCTGATCCAACAAAAACAAAGTACTGGATCCCAGAGCTGGAGGGATATTCACTGCATGCGAGGCTGTTATGCAAAGATGTTGAATTTCTCACCCCTGCTTCTTCTGTGCATACTTCTACAATGCTGACCCTCTGCATATGCCAATGGTCGACTTCCTCCCTTGAATCTCAACCAATATTCAGTAACTTGAATAGTAAGGTGGAGTTTTTTCAGCAGTGTCACTAGTTGCCAACCGCATTCTACGAAAGGTGGTTGTGCAGGTAAAGCACAAAACATCACATCATCTGCTCATGGGGAGCCCAGAATAAGTCTGATTTAGTTGATTCTCTGTTTGACTCACTCTGAACTACAAATGCAGGGCTTCGTTCTTTCTAAAGTGATAGATTAAGCCAGACCCAATGCAACTCCTTTTCTGATAGGAGTACAGCCGTACTGATTTCACTGAGAGGATCTATCTCTATACATCTACAAACCTGCTGACTTCTCCATATGAAAAAATATCTTTAGGGTACTCCTTATTAAAAAAAAAAAAAAAAAAAAAAAAAAAAATCTCAGGGAATCATTTAAAAAAGAATGATAATTCTTTCTGAGCTCTTAAAGCCAACTTATTCCATAGCAAAGACACCCATTCAATGTTTTGCTGAATTTTATGTTTTGTTCAGAACAATCTCTATATATAGCAATATATATACTACTTCTTTTCATTCTGTATTTTCCAGCGGGTTGCTCTATCAGGGAGTGTGAACTTTCGGCCTGAAAGCACTGACTATTTTTTGAAGCTAACCTTAAGCCTCTGGGTTACTAAATAATTTCTTAAGCAAAACCAGCACGCTCAATCACTTTAAGATCATTCAGCATCCTCTTTATTATGGTACAATGTTACTTAAACCGCTGGAAAACTTTAGCTACTCACTAAGTTTTACACTGCTTGTATTTTGCCAGTAAAATTTTAAGTATTACATAGTTAAAGAGACAACTTCCACAGCTGCTGACTGAATATTAGTATGATTTTTATTTCCACTAGACTCCATTAGAACGTAACTAAACATTAAAAATGAGCACTAGATTTGGTGACACTTATTCCTCCACTGCATATCACTATATGACTCCCAAGTCCTGTTTCTCTTTACCCCATTTGAGGTCCTATCCATCTGATTTATAGCACAAGCTGTAGCAGGAAGTAGAAAGGAATTCTAAATCAGCACTCATTCATCAGACTTCAACACTAAGTGCAAAATATGGTATTAAAGCAAGAATGAAAGCTTCCTTCCTTCTCCTTGTAGAAAATACCTCCTTGCAAAGGACTTCATGGTACAGCAGAGGTAATGGGATAAGTGGTTACGAATTTTCCAACACTCAGCTGCACTGCATGTGTGTGTTATCAGCCAGGGAAAAGTTTAAGGCCAGTTCAAACATGCAGAGTACATTCACGTTTACAACTTAATTGTGCTGAGAACCAGCATTGCTAGTTTGGATCAATGGTGCTGAGAGGAGCATTTCTAAGTCTCAAAGCTTACTACACTGATTTGCAATTATCATGCAAACTGTCCACTTAGTACACTGTCCTGTAAGAGGATGTCTTTTCCAAGAGACATTAAGGGTTTTCATTTCTGCTGCTCAGCTTTCTTTTCCATCTTGAACTTCCAGACCATTCAGAGGATTCATGCTGTCTGACATATGGTGCTTACACTATATGCATTGTTGAATTACTGCTTCAAAAAAAGATACAAGCCTATTTTAATTAGATTTATAGGAAATCTTCCTAAGGCAAATTCTTCCCAGTTGCAATTACTGAGCACACCTGAGATAAAGGGATGGCAGGGGGAAGAATTCTCTTTCTTTCAACATAAAATATAGTTTATTTGGTTATTTTCAATATCAAAACAGGTAATACTATTTTCAAAAGCAGCAAACTGCCTTATCTTTATGAATCGTTAACTTTTCATCCATAAATATGCCCAAAGCTGCAAGGAATAGAGGAAATTAGGTTTACTGCCCTAGAGAGTATACAAAATGATGTTCTAGGCACGCTTCTTGTGGCAGCAAAGCACTTGGGAACACATATCACTTGAAGCATGTGGGCAGAATGGTTGAAGACTCAAAATGACTAGAGCAAAATTTTTTCTAAGATCTTTCAAGACAAGCAGATGGCTCTGGACTTGGGAGACATAAAGCACCATCCTTCCTGAACCCCTGGTGATGTGTAGCTGCCCATTCTTTGGGATGTGTCCCAGAGAAACCCAACACATCTACAGGGCACAGTTATGAGCAGCAATAATTTGTGAACCTGTCTTTTACCATGCAGATGATCCCCTTTTGCTTTCTTCTGCCCAGGATAGCACTTGGGGAGCTACAACTCTCTGACCCCAACTATACTGACCACAGATCTCAAAGACACAAGAGCCGGGTATAAAGGTGTAGGGGGAGAAGATGAGGTCACATAGTAGTGGAAAGCATCTGAAGCAAGACCTTTCACTCTCTTCGTTGCTCAGACTCAGAACTGAGTAGCCACGAGGTCGCCATGCAAAGCTCATCCATATTGAGCCCGACATTGAAAAGAAACACAGATCAGTGAAAGTATGCTGCAAGACTTGATGACTCAAGGAGGCTACTGTAGCAGCTTTTGAAGGCTTACAAGAAGACGCTGTTGTTTTTATCAATATCTGCAGGAATGAAATTTGTATTTCATGCGAAAAGCTACTCCACTTAAATGGAACAGCTGATGAGGAGTAACCCGCTCAAACTGCGTCAACACCTGGTCCATTTAATTTCTGCTTTGAATGAGATTTTACAGTTGAATTCTAAGCTGCTCAGTGAAGAAGGCTGGAAGGGAAATGCTGACACCCACCCTCTCACTACAGCAATATTGAATGGCTTTGCTATCAAAGGTACTGCAATCTCACAGTTGTGGTGTGAGCTAAATAGGAAGTAGTATGTCGTCACTAATATAAACCACATTTATCAGCACCAAAGTTATCTTACATTTTTGGACGTGCTCTAAGAGTGTTTAAAATTAACAAAATGTTGGTGTACGACCTTAATGCATACTAAGCAACCAAGATTATAAATGCAGATCCATGGCCACAACTGCATTTTATCAGATAAAACCCCCTGATATCTACATTAGAACACTGTAAACATGGGGGTTTTTTTTCTGAAAATAATATTTATTAACTGTGGCAGGTAAAGATGCCACCAGACACCAACCTGAACAAAATATTTAAATGAAGCTGCCATATAGCAAAAAATAAAACCCCAAATCAAGAATATGTATATTATAAATCATCAGGATGTTAAGCAAATCTGACAGAACAAGGACCTTTGAATTCAGCATCTAGGACAGGGAGAGCTGTGTAACGATACAGGACCTAATGCAGTACTGTCTTTCTCTAAGAGCAGATATGTAGTATTTCACAAGTATTCATATATGAGCTGCAAATGAGCTGCTTACGTGGAACTTTGGAGCATTTCACTCTTATTAAAAATATTAAATCCACAGGATAGACAACACAAATAAAAATTATTCCTGGCCTTTCAAACAGTGTTTTAAAATATGTTTTCAGGAACACGCAATTTCCCCAGCTGGGAATAGAATTAAAATTAAACAGAAACACGTGCAATCATTCCCTTAATAATGAATTACTGTTCTAATTTACTAGACGGATAAGTTCAATATCCATACTATGTATGAGAGATCAGTTTAGCTCCTTGCTGCTATAGAAGTTCTGTCACAATCTTATGAATCCAGTGCAACTAGCAGGGCTTGACCAGGCATTCATGAAATCCTGGCTTCTCCCTTAGGCTCCGCAGATTCCTCCACACATCACAGTCCTGGGCCACTGCAGTGATTTACAGTGGGGCAGCAGGGGTAGCCCAAAGGATATATCAGCTGAGATCTTGAAATCTAGCCTGAGCATTGCTCTGTCCCACACAGAAACCAAAAGCTTGGAGATTCTCCAGTTTAGGAGAGATAGTTACAAGGGTGTCTTTCTGTGACTACTACTATTGCCACATTCATGACCTTTTTTATGCATTAGTGATTTCTGGATTACTTCTTCTAACTGCAATGTTCATCCTAATCCTTAACTTTTTTTTCTTTGCAAGCACTTATTTTTACATATAAATATATACAGAGAGATAGATAACTTCTGCCCTTAAAGTGTTCTTAGGACAAAGTATATACAAAATGGACGCAGCAACATATCTACCAAATGCTACAGCAGTCAAATGGTCCCTTGTAGCAAGTATGAGCTTCATTTTGCCTCAATCAGTATTTAACTCTTGGTTCAATAAATCTTGATGCACTCCTCAATTCAGGTCAATATACATTTAATATTTCATGATCGAGCTAACCAGTGAGCACCAAATAAACCTGCTTCCCCATGCTCTGGGAAACGCACGCGATCTGCACAGCCCAGGAACCTGGGGTTTGCTATCAACACCTGCTCTGGGGAAGGTGCCTTTTGGGTTCGCTTCTGCTACCTCCTTGCTTCTACCTGCTGTGACCTCTCCTCTCTCTAGGTCACTTTAGCTTCTTCTCACTGAGAAGCAGATGACACATCTTCATCTATTCAGCCTCTTTCCACCAATGTGCTCTCTGCTCTGAGTGTTTCAAGTATTAAACCTTTGGTTTAGCAAAACAGAGTGCAGAAACTGGAAGTTCAGATCTATGACCCTGACGGCAGGCTTGCTCACTCTGCTGGAAGCCACAGTGTCATGTGAAGATGGATTGCTTTTCTTAAGTGCCTCTATGCTTACTACTAGTTGTGGCTTCCAGCTCCATAGGGTTCAGCTGTCATGACTTCTCTTGGTTTATATAAAGAGTGAAAGAAAGCAAAGGCCTTACTTCCTTGTCACTCTGCTTTGCCTAGCTGTGGTGCAGAGAGGGGAGTCACTTTTGGGTGCTGTCTATAGCCAACCACTGGCTATGGAAGGCAATGGAGCAGCTGGAGGAAGCATTTGGACTTCATGTGTCACCCATATCCTCCGCTGTTCCCAAAGGGAATAACTGGATATATGCAGGGAGAGAGTAAGTTCACTCTTAGAGGAATGTAAATAACTGCCTCAAAGCAAGGGGAATCATACTTTAGTGTTAGTGCGTCCTGCAGTTTAAGTGCTCAAAACACGACTGGTATTACAGCCTGTCTTAGGTGATGGCACAGCGCCAGTGCTGCAGAAACACATCACCTCACAGTGATTACAGGTTTTTCCTCATGATGCACCTGTTAGATAAGAAATGCTATTTTTCAGTTGATAGCCAGAGAACAGGTAACTTGTCCAAGCACAGAAACGATGGTAAGACTGAACCCCATTTTCTGAAATACAGAATTCTGTCATTAGCACTTACAGTGCTTCCAACCAAAAGTAACTGTGTAATTTGCTTTTCTCAGTGATCTCCAACAGTAGGACAAGGGGCAATGGGTGCAAGCTGGAGCATAAAAGGTTCCACATAAACATAAGGAAAAACTTTTTCACTGTGAGAGTGACAGGACACTGGGACAGGCTGCCCAGAGAGGTTGTGGAGTCTCCTTCTCTGGAGACATTCAAAACCCACCTGGATGTGTTCCTGCTCTGGCAGGAGGGTTGGACTAGACAATCTTTCGAGGTCCCTTCCAATCCCTAACGTTCTGTGATTCCGTGATTTGATTTTCAGCATACTTATAGGAAACTCCATTTGTTAGCCAGCTGAGTGAGCTCAAGTTAAACAAGAAAGCTTACATCCAGGACTATGCTACCACTATTCACATTTTCTATAAATTTTCAGTTTAGGAATTACATCCCAAAGGACTGTGCATCATAAAAAAAAAAAAAAAAAGGTGAGGAAAAAAATCCAAATGATCTTTATGCAAAAAAGGACAAAATCAATCTACCAATAAACTTTTGCTTGCAGGACTAAAAGCACTGCCAGAATGTGTCCTAGGTGAGTCCCACTGCTTGCTCTGAGCAACTGGCATACCTGAGCTGGAAGCAACCTCCAACGGCCTTTCAGGGCCCGCTGTATTGGACCCAACTGGTAACTCCAGCATCACTCAGAGGCTTCAAACCCCTGTAGTACTGCTGCTACCACCTGCCAATACTCCAGGGTGTTCCGTCGGCTTAGGAAGTCTGAGCGAAGTGACACATCTCTCAAGCTCTCTCCCGGTGGGAAGTGCCCAGGGCTGTGCAGAAGGGATGTAGGGGGATGCGGTGGTTATGGCAGCTCTGTAGATCTCCAAGAGAAAGCTCTGCAGCCCTGGCCATTGCTGGGAGTGAGACCCAGGGTACAGGCTGCTGCTTTTAATTACTGTGCTTGCAATGCATTACTGTGTTCTCTAGGAAACCTCTCACTTCCAGATCAGAACTTTTGTAGATCAGGTTCATTCCCAGTTATACATGATCCTTTTGAACCCAGATGCCTCAAGGGATGTTTTAAATTGCAGCATTTTGTATCAGTGACAAAGACCTATGGTTTTCTTACTGTGTGTGTTCATGCCTGCACAAGTTGTGGGGTAGACAGTAACAAACAGCTTTATGATTTATTTTGGGGTGATAGTCTTAACTTGTAAGCTTTTAGGAAAAGCAGAATTGTTTCAAATTAATTTCTTTTTTATGTTACTGCTTTAAGTTTTGGCATTCAGAAATCTTAGATGCAGGGAAAAAAAAATTAAAGAGAGCTCAATTAAATTAGTGGCTCCCAAAGTTGTGTCTATAGCACTGGCTCTCCTCCTGATCCCCAGATTAAATAAAACAGATGTGAGGGGAAATGAATGGAGCAGCCAAAGTAAACCGTGTGACTTGGTCAAAAGAAACTCCCTCTCCCCCACAAGATTTCAGGACTCCCCCTGCACCAAAGCCAGCTGAAGGGATATAAATGCTTTGCCATTTACACCTGGTTGAAGCTTTCTGGATTTTATTTCCCTTCTCGGCCCCCCCCCCC
>NW_010327967.1:22961-34559 GCF_000700745.2 Antrostomus carolinensis
TCCTCCTTATTTCAGCCATCCCCTCCATTGGTATATATACACACATGGAAACACACACAAATAAACACACACAAACACACAGCAAAATATAGGATGAAATAAAAAAATGTATGATTTGCAGGTTGATGTATTCTGAAACCTGAAAAGCTTACTAAATACTCTGGAGAAAATTCTGGAGTGAGTCATTCTTAAGACATATTTTTGAGCTACAGCCCAGAGTTGGAACTCCAGCATTAGGTATTAGTTAACATTTTGTGCAGTGTGGCCTTACATTAACGCTGATTAATATTACCAGCCCTATCACTAAAACAACTATTTTCTCTCTTTAATATTGCTTGCATTTTTGTATTGGCACTTTCTTTCAAACAGATATAAATTGTGCAAACTATGTAAAAAGCTACATTTTTTTTATTAAATACTATCCATATCTCAGTTTATCATTTAATGTTGCTGCTTATAAACCGCTCTGGAGACACCGGGACTGCAAAATCAAAAAACTTTTGAGATAAGTCTACCAGGATGAGAAAAACCATTCTGCCAACTTAGCCAGTAACAAGCAACACGCCACTTGGAAGGGGATTTCAACCAGCTGACGTGCACATTTGAGGCTCATCTGACAAGAGAACTAAGTTATAAAAGAAGAATTCTTTCATGGGAAATACGGGAGAGTGACAGAGCCAGAATGGAGATGAAGAGCAAAATGCCAGGCACACATGTGTCATGGATGGCTGTCAGGGCTCACCCAGCTGCTGGGTTTGAGAGAAAGTGGGTGATAGTTGTGTTTGGTGAAAGAGCCACAGGCTACATGATGGGCTGATCTAATCCCAAAGTCCACAGTAAGGGCAGTGAGAAAAACACGTAGGCACTTATTATTTAGTCTGAATCTACTCATTTGTTGTGCAAACGAAAGTAAATAACGACTGTCCCTAAAAACCTGTATCAACCCCTGTGTTTGTTTGCCACAGTTCTTACTTATCCCTGGAGGGAAATGTTAAATTTCCAGTGGCTGCAATAGCTGTGCTTGGGAAGGCCACCTTGTTGCAGAGGGGGAATCTGTACTATAAGAGGGCAAAAATACAGACTTCCAGCAGAGACGGTCACTGCTGTCTGCAAAGATCCAAGGAAATTAAAAGTACATTGGTCCAATAAGCTTGGAATGAAAACACAGCAGTTTGGAAACTGCTGGGTGAGGTCCCCCACAACACTGACTTCCTCCAGCATTGAGGCAGACCACCAGCAAGCTGCCAGCTTCCCCTCCTTATCGGGGACGCCTCCACCCTATGCATGCAGCTGAGACGTGCTTTTCCTTTGCACACAACATACGGTGCTGCCTACTACTGGTCTGGCCTTCCAGAGGAAAGAACAAATTGTTAACAAATAGATATAGTGAAAAAATTGCAGAGGTGACTTTCTAAAGTAGCTTGTTGCACTATAAAAAGAAGGAAGCTTCCAAAGTAGCTAATAATTCAGCAGTCTACTTGGAGGGAATCTCTAGGATCCATTTGCAGGTTCCAGGCTCCCAAATCGCTCTCCCCATTTCATCTGGATGATGGTACCACACAGAGGGAGCCCAGCATTGGGGAGCACACCATGCCCTGACACACAACCTCTGTCTGCTCCTTGTGTGCTCTATGTACTTCAGGTTCATTAAAACGCCTGTTACCATGTTCCTGCTCAATTAAAACCAGGAAAAGTCCATAGGAACCATTTGTTGAGGTAAGTGTTGTGAATACCCCACAAAATAAACTTAAAGCCAACATGAATTGGTAGGGCTTCATTTTCCTTCATGAATATGCATAACGAATACATAAAATGCTAATCCTGCCCTCCTCCACTTCCTTTCTGCCTTCTCCGTCTGCCCCTTTTGGAATTAAGCACTTATCTCCTACGTAGTGAATAGAGCTCCATTATGTGAAGGGCTGCAGAATTTTAATGATTTGCAAAATATAGTTAATTACGAAAAAAAAAGACATCTTCTGCACTTTTTCATGTAAATCAGACAAATTAATTGGTGTTCAGTATTTTTTTAAATGTATGCAGCCCTAGGAGGGAAGGGAAAAAAAAAAGCTCTTGACAGTTCAGCATTGGAATCATGATAGAGAAAGGAAAACAGAGGGGGCATTTCTGACACACTGCACTAATCCAGCCTCCAAAGTGAATACTTCCTAATTCCAATCCAGAATCGTGAGAAAGCTATGGAAGTCTGTTCTCACAAACCAAGTTATTAATTTTTAAAGTTTTCACCTATTTGAGCTCCCGATTCTCAAGAATTAATATCAATAGCTAGGTCTAAATAGCACAGGGCAGGTATTGTGCCACTTTTCCCACAGCGCTCTGCCAATGCAACTCCACACCAATTTCCCTTTAGATCCCACTGGCGGTTGTGAGCTCATATGGAAGCTCGATGATGGGAACAGACACCCAGCTGGGACTGCAATGAACCTATTAGGTCAACTTTCAGGTACCTTTTCCCAGCATTTGAGTCCAGAATCTGCAAGATGAAAAATTAGCTGTTCTGGTTGAAACCGTGTCCACAAAGAAGCCAATGGCAAATTGCACAGGTTTCAGCAGCGCATGTTACAAAAAAATTAAATATATTTCACAAGACCTTGAGTTCTTCAGAAAACAATATAACATCTGCACTGGTGACCTAAATAAAGCACCCACATCCTGCTTCAGGCTGCTCAAACCAATACTTCCATATGTAAGCAAATACTGCTGTGCCTGTTTGTTGCAGGTGGGTTAAAGTTCTATTTAAGTGGGGCTTAAAAATAAAGCACTCTGTCAGCTGCAATAAAAGAATTTGGTTTATTTCCCAAAATGTAAAATTGACCATGGAGAGTTTCAGAGCAGGTTACTGTCACAGAACAACACAGTAGCAATAATTGTAACTATTAAAATTACTATATAAGGCATGCTATGGCATAATTAGGACTGCTCTTTATAAATAACATTCCAGCCTTACACAGCAACTGAGACCTCTAAGAGAAGCATTCAGGCTGATTTATTTAAGTGCAGCATGGCAGCATTATCACACTCTATAATTTTTTTTTTAAATCTGGCTGTGTTGGAGAAATGTCCCATTCTTACCAATTGAGGCCAGAATCCGCTCAGACAGAGCACAACTTCATGTCCTGATGACCTCTAAAGCAAATTACTCCCATCAGAATCAAAGCAGTGCACAGAAATTGATAGCAATGTTGTTTTTTTCTGATATACCTTATCGTCCAGTCACTACGCTGCTCCTCTATTTTGTACATGTATTCTGTAATTCTCTATTGGCACAGAGAAGCTATTTTCCCCTTTGTCTTAATATATCACAACTGGTATGGCTTCTACAAGTTTATGATGGTTTAATACTTAATGATACTAAATGTCTCAGTGAGGATTAGGAGTCTTTGTGCTATACAAACATATAAGAGAGGAGATGGTCACGAAGATGAAGGTTCTGATGCAGCCATGGAAAAGAGTAGCTACTTCCTCACAGGCAGATGCCAAAGCAGGAGCCTAACTCAAAGGGCTCTGAATCTCTCATAGAATTTCTCTTCTTCCTCTCCTCTAGCGAGATCCTATGGACACTAGAAAGGACTAAAATTGGCCTTTCATATTATTCCTGTATCTCCTCATCAAAGAGATTACAAGTGAAAACATCTAAAGTGCCTTTAAGTTGAAAATGTATTACAAATATTAACTAAACGAACTTCATAACATTAATATGAGGTAAAACCAAGGAAATTTTCTGTCCTGTTTTACAGATGGAATAATTGACATTATTTAGATGGATCTCAACATTTAAGTAATATTAAAAATCTAAATTAAAAAGTAACTTGACTCTGATGTAAGAATGATAAAATGCTGAATGTAATTTTATCAAAGTAAGAGTTCAAAGCAATGCAAACCACAGCTGATCCTCGTGACATGAAGAAAGCATGCATGAGAGATATCAGAGCTTGTTTCAGGAACTGATTTCTTTGAAACATGAAACGTTTCTTAGAAAAAAGTTGCTGATTATAATTTTTTAAGAAGCAGTCAGTAAGTCACTTAGTAAGTTGGGCAGAAGATAAACTTTGTTGTGGGTCATCTGCAGACAACTTGAAAGGTTGAAAGTGCTGAATGCATTATGAAGTACCAGTTAACAAACTATATCCATATTAAATGCTTGTAGGAAAACCTGCCTATGACACATCTGTGCCTTGTTAGTAACTTTAAAAGATTAGGCAGGGTTTAGCTTCACAATTTTCAAGTAAGGGAGGGAACCTCTGCTAACCTCTGTTAATATGTTTCATTTTACTAATCATGATTTAAACTTAAAAAAACCCTCTAGACATTATTCTTTTCCATCACCAACCTCTTTTAACCATATTAGGACTGGCTTACATTTTTGTTTTAGATAGTGGATCTAGGATCAAATGTCCTTTGAAATCAGCCTGGGTTTTTAGGGCTATTTGGATCAGGCAATGAATTAGCATTTAAGCACTTCAGTATCTCCCTAACTGTTAGGCAGATCCTACCTCTAGCCACTGATGAAAATTAAGACTATTTTAAGAGCTTTGCTGAATGGAATGAAGCACCTTGCCTCCTAACTAGGCCCACCAGCAAACAACAGAACCAGTGGGCAGAGTACCTGTTTCTAAGGATAT
Organism: Antrostomus carolinensis; assembly: GCF_000700745.2. Classification (NCBI taxonomy): domain Eukaryota; kingdom Metazoa; phylum Chordata; class Aves; order Caprimulgiformes; family Caprimulgidae; genus Antrostomus; species Antrostomus carolinensis. Next base: position 27,602 of record NW_010327967.1, read on the forward strand.
TTTATTTTTCTCTCTTTCTGACAAGTGGGATATGCAATTAGCTTAGATGGAAATATTTGACATAGCCATTAGAAACCACCTAAGCAAGAATAACCAGGTTAACTTTGCTTTGCATTTCCTTCTAGCAAGAACTGTTTTGGCTTCTGTTTCTAGGGTACCTAATAAAACACAATCACAACTGAAGCCAGGGTGATGCACATGAAACATAATTGATAAGTTAATGCTTCTACTACTGCTATGTCTAATTCAATTCTTAAGTAACTCAGGTTCTGCTGTGAACAAGAGTGACAGCACTAAATAGCACAAAATGATACAATCTGCTTCAGTAGGTACACCACAACCCTAACATCTTGTATCCAACACAAATGAATGAGCTCTGCTGTTGAAGGTTAAATTAGTCTGCATTCAGGTACTACTCAGTTTGCACTACACTGCAATCTAATGTGTCAGCTGAAACATCCTAAATGTTGTATTAGCAATTGCAGTGCGTTTCATTTAAAGTGGTACGAAATTTCAGGCTTTCCTTTTCCACCACTGCAAACAGTAACAACTTCAGCAGTGACTCTTGTGTGAGGCTGGATCCATCTGTTAGGATACACCTTCGTAAAGCTGAGCTTCTTCATACAGGATCAATTAATAGGAAAGTGGGCTTGATTAAAGGGAGTAAGAAAGAGAGAGCACCAATTCCTTTGCTATACTATAACCTCTGGAGAAGCACAGGCCTGTAAGCTGGAATCAACCTCTGATCCTGGGAGAGCTGTCAATCAGTCCAAAGTCCCCATCCAAACACGAGTAAAGGGCCTTATCCAAAGGTCTGGCACATTTCAGCTCGGCCATCAGGTCACTCAGCTCCCCGAGAGGGCTCCAGTGAGCCTGCTCCTCCTCTACTGACCACACCACTCCCTGGGATGCCAGCTGAGCTAGCACTAAGGATGACCGCCTTGCTGCAGACTCATCTCCTGCACCTGGGGTACATATTGTACTGTTCACTGAGGTAAAGGGCTCAGAACATACTCAACAATCTATAAATCCATTATAACCATTACTGAAGCTAGTTAGGAAAAAGCTAGTTTAGAAGTAAATCACAAGTACGTTTTAAAGAACAGGTTCTGTATAATAATTAATGAATTCAGTTAACAGTATCAAGCTTCACTGATATTTGTCTAGATAATGAGCGAGATTTTTTTCCTGCTGCTAACAAAATTTATTTGCTATCATAGACTTCCACAGTCCAGAGCATTACTAGATGATTTTGCCCGATTTGCAGACATTGTACAAAATAAATAGCTTTGAATGGCATTTCAAAGATATCATTAATTTATTTCTACTTTCTATCTGCCTAGAACAAAAAGAGTATGTTTTTTCTTACATTCTTCAGCTTAGCAAATTTCTTGCAACAAGCATTAATTATCAGCATCTATCATTTACATTATCCATGCTGATATATGCCCTTCAGTTTAAGTTTTTTCTAGTACAGACAGCACATCAGAATCTCAGTGTGCTCTTTTAAATACACCATCTAGTGCTAAAGGTATTTTCTGTGCATAGAACAGCCATCGGACAGCATTCTTTCTATCTATACCATTTAAAAATTTGTCTCTTCTACCTTTAATTGCTGACAAGTTCATTATTGTCATGAGGAAACTGTGAGATGTTTAAATATCTTAAACTGGCAGTAAATTTGCTTAATGTTCAGAGGACATATTTATCTAAATAAATCTGAATTTCAAAGTATGTTTTCTTAAGAAGAAACATTTTAAAAGAATGGTATTATGAAATACTAAAAGACAGTACACAATTTGTACAAATAGCCCCCTCCCTCAAATGGTCCAGAGGATACCAAAGCATACTGTAAATTACAAAGTTGCAATTACTCCTCTAATCCTCAGTTTTCAAGGAAAGTAGCTTAGAATTTTACAAGAAGGGCAGAAATTCTGGCAAAGAAAAAGTGATTTCTGCGAAGCGTATGTCCTCTCATCTTCTCAGCCCAGTGTTCCTCATGTATCACAATGCCCACTATTGCTTTCTAACCCAGAAATAAAGGCAGCTGTCTTTCCAATGAACGTATTATCCATTACTTCAATCGCATTTCCAACAAATGATCTAATGATCCTCACTGTGAAAAACGATGGTCCTTCATTCTCTATTCACTCTGGGCTTTTTTCACTTATAGCTTTTTGTCCAACTTCCTTTTCCAAAGCTCCAGTTAGACTGAAGTGATATGTATTTGATGAGCCTCTAGATAATTTTTAGAAAAAATCCCATCATCTGCCTGAGCAGAGACACTCAAACTCCTGTGTAATCAGGTTTCACTTTCAGTATGTCTTGGGTTCCAGCCTTGAAAACTTCTATTGCCTTGTTGCTATAATATTCTGCCCATGAACAGTAAAAAAGTCTTGTCCCCAGCATCCCAGAGGAGGCAAGGAATTCATACTTCCATCACATTCTCATTGTGTTCATTGCTCCCAGTAGATCCGAGGACGCCATCAATTTAAACTAACTACTAGTGAGGCTGTTACAAATTCAGCTCAATACAGACATGGTGGGGAGATGCTGAATTATGGCATGAAGGAGTCCTGTGATCAGTTCACCACCCCTGCTCAGCCGTCTGACAGCTGGTGCTCTGACCAGCAACATCAGCAGGACAACCTTTGATACCTGAGCATCTCCAGATCTCCTTCTGTGGTAACAGCTCGTCTTTCATGATCACTTGCCCTAGTAACACCAGCAGAAGGTACTGTTTATGTGTCTGTTACAGAATATGAAATAATGTGAAGGAGAGACTTGTCCTTGGGAACACCAGTAGCTTGTCTCCAAGATGAAAATTAAAACTGAGTTCTCATTTGCCTTGTATATCCACTCTGAATACTTCTCCATCCCTGCCATGTAATCATCCTTTGCTTCCACTTAACTTACCCAGTTCCTGCGAAGCTGTCTTCCTCAAGCTGAATACTGAGAAAGACACTCATGACTAAATAAATGGACATTAAAAAAAAAAGTTGATATATTTGGGATATTGAGTCCCCAGACTTATTTGATCACACTGTTAGGAATCAGCCGTTACGAGCTCTGTCTCAGCAAGCTGCTATAGAGTATTTAGTAGTAATAATAACAATAATAATAAGTTGTGGTGATGAGAAGGCTCACTATTAACCTATTCAGCCTTTCTCAGGGACTGGGAAAGACCAACTATTTCTGTCTGGATTAGCAAAATGATAATTAGAATCTGCTTTATTTACATTTAACGGCATTTACCATCTGACAGCACAATCTTCAAAATGTCAATCTGCTTCAACTGAAGCTTTGTATTTTCTCTTCCTTCCTTTTTGTACCAGTTTATACATCTTCTGTGCAACACATTTAAATGTACCTTGAATCGTTTAATTTAGGATAGATCTGTGTCCTGAGGAATGGACAGAAGGAAGAGGGAGAAAGTTCTTGAGTCAGATCACCCTCACCACTCTCCCACCACACAGTGCTGGAGGAAAACACTATTTCTGTGACATGACTTTTCTCTTCTCTGTGGAGAAGGGACAGAACCTTCAGGCCCTTTACACACTCTGGCTCCTTCCACTCCCACACAAGAACTGGAGCTGGCAGTTAATGCTCTGTGCAAAGGCTAGGGATTGCTTGATTAATAGAACAATAGCTACCAAAAATAAAGGACGGAACACCTCTTTATAACAAAACTATATATTTCTCTGAAGCATTTCCTTTTCCTAGAATGAACAATGAATACATTCAGTGAAACAGGTTTCATTATTAGGCTTCAATACCAATGCATCCTGAAAAGATCCCTGTTCCACTGACAAATGCCAAACAATCCCTGAAAATGTGAAGGAAACTGAAAAACTTGAAAGGATGGAGTGTATGTATACACTAAAACATGCACACGGATAACATATGTTACAATTGCTCCCTTTGTGTTTCCTGCTGCTGGACAACTGCCAGAAACAAAGGTATCGAAACATCATGAAGAAACTTGTTTTCACAAGATGTCTAATAGAGGGCTGTAGGTTCCTATGTGCATTCCCAACCTAGGCATGTTCAGCAAACTGAACTCCTGAAACTTTGGCAGTTCATTCATCAGAACTCATAGCTTTTTTCCCCACTTGAAAAGGTCTTCTGTTTCTTTATTTTCGTCTTTTTTATGGCTTACCTTTTGCCTCCTTTTGTGAGGCAGTTCTCTATCCCCATTTCATCTCCTCTTCTCCAGCTCTTTAGCTTTGCCATTAATCTGCAGTAGGCACACTTGTCAAATGTCACCAACACCCAAAATGTAATTGCAGCAGGCTTGAATTTGCCTCCTTTCTTTTTATCAAATATGTGTGTCTGACTTTCAGTGCGACTGAAAATGACTCTTTTCTAAAGAAATGTAATTCTAAAACCAAATGCAGCTCAAACTATCAGTATTTGGTTTGGAGCACTGGTGTCTGTATCCTAAACCTCTATTTTAATACTCAGAGGCATGTTCAGAAAAATGGTACAAGAGAATCAGAGCATGACTTTTGTGGATTCTGATTTTTTCAATACACTGTATTATGAAGCAACATGTCATGCACATGTAGCTCCCAGTAAAACTGTGATTACAGCGGACATCTTGATATCTCGTATTAGTTATTTGGGAAGGAGGCACTTTTGGAGCTGTTTTCTGAAACCAGGATTGTTCTCATGCCCTGATTTTATTCCTAATCTAGCCCCGAGTGCACTTCTGTTAGTTACTTCACTGACTTAATTAGAACCTGGCTACCTGGCTACTGCCACATTCCTGTATCAGCTAGACCCAAGAAAGCAAGCACCAACTTACTCCAAACGGTGACGGAGTTTTCCCAGAGCCCATCACAGCTTCCCAGCTCAAGACGTGGATATGTACCACCACCAAACCCCAACCAGAGCTTCCCTGCCCAACAGCAGAGACAGCCCCCGCTGACTTGGAGCCAGCCTGCGAGGAGGACTGGAGGGTTAGCAAACCAAAATGAAATAGTTGTGTCCTTACACAACTTCAGCAGTAGCACTCCTCCAGCAATAGCATCCCTCGCCACAGTCTCTCTCTGGCCCTGTACAGTGAAAAAACTTCCATGAAAACCGCCATGGAAAGAACAGGCTTCTATTACCAAGCCATTAAATCAGCGTTTAAGAGAATGCCTATCCAAATCACAAGACACATGAACTTATAAAAACTATTATGTTTTGAACGGCAAAACACTCTGGAATATTTGGTTAGACTTTGAAGGCTGCTTAAGACACTTTCACCTTGTCCCCATCTTAGGCTTCTTCGAAATTGTTGCAACTCAGGGCAGGATGAATCTGCCCCAAACGTTAGGAAGCGACAGTAAGTGGTTTCTTGAGCAGAAGCTCACATCTCTAAGTGTGGGAAGCTGTAACTCGGGAAGGTTTCTGTTGCTTTTAGTTTTTTTCCTCAGCTTTGCTTTATTGTAAGTGGGAAATGCAGTTACGTGGGATTGGCTTTATGAAGCACGTTTCCAGTGTGTATAGTAATAATGTGGCATTGCTAATTACAGCCATACTGTTGGTCTATGTGAAAGACAGTAACTATATTTTGAGAGTTTTCTAACAAAGCTCACTTGCATAGGAAGCGTTAAACTGGCTCTGTGTAATCTGAAACATGACTGATTCAGAGTCATTCAGTCCAAAAAACCAACACGTGACTGACAGCTGTCAAATGTGTGACTTCACCCTTCGATTATACAAGATAATAATTTATGGTTTATTGATTTGTTCTATAAAATTAACAATCCACAGCAAAGCACAGAAACTTAAAGGTGACATCCAGATAGGAGTTCTTCCTGAGCTGTTAATTTCTATTTTGTGGAAGCAGTGGGAATTTACAGTTCTCAGCACAGCAAGGCCTTTCTGATTAACTTTCAGCAAGTAGCCTTTAACCACACAATTGGTCCAAGATCACATATTAGGCTGCTGGGTACTATGTGAGAAACTCAAATTCTGCTCTGAAAAATACAGACCACACCTTTTTTTTTCTTCTTTCAATGAAGTGAAGCTCTTAACACTTCTTACTAATTACTGTGTTAGTTATGCAAATACAATAATCAACACATAAATCTATGTTTTGGCTGGGAGAACAATTTACAGTCCCCTAGAAGAGCCAGCAGAAAGCAATGATTGGAAAGGGTAAGCACAGGCGTATAGAGTTTACTTGCTTATAACTCTGACAATAAGTTTAACTGTTCTCACTGTGTAGCCTGGAAAACAGGAAAGTTTATGTCCATTTTTATTCACCAAACTGCTGAGTACAACAGGGACAACAAAACTAAACAACAGGCACAAACAGAACGAGCTGTTCCATGGGAAGCAGAATTTAGCCTGATTACCTTTGGCTTTGTGTTTTGTGGCTGGATTATCTCATATGTAATCAGGCTTGAGACCTGACTGCAGCTTTTCTTGCAGCTAGGCCACTTGGAGTCGTCTTTCTCATTCCTTCCCCTTAATGTGGATTCTTTGGGATACAAAAACACAGCCCACCCTGCAGTCTTTCTGTCAGCAGGGCACTGAACTGGATCTCACTCTCCAAACACCTATCCTCATTAAACTTCTAAGGTCTTAATTTTTTTTTTGAGACTTAAACACTGGTTGAAATGACTGACAGGTTCAAAAGTTACTGGGAGGATGACCTGAGCTATTTACTGACCTGTTCACTCACTGATGGATGAGCAGGCAATTTCTGACACACCTTGTACCTGAATGCCAGTCCCATGGAGCAGACAAACTGCAATTGGTGCTGTTCTCAGGCTTTCATCAACTGCTTACAAAATCTGACAGAAGCGTAAAAGGAAGTTCCCTGACACGGTGATTCAGTTCGGGCCTCTGCTGCAAAGATTTCTCTGGCCTATGTCCCAGCTTCTAGAAGAAACACGTAAGCTTCTGATATGTGAATATGCTGAAGGAGCAGCATTTTGACCAGTGAACTTTCCCCAGTATT
>NW_010327967.1:34576-45504 GCF_000700745.2 Antrostomus carolinensis
TCTATTGTTATTAAAAGAATGCAAAAAAATTTGCAACTATACATGAAAAAGATTGTCCATTTTTTAACAGCAATAGCAATTCCACATTTTCTGCAATGGTGAGAGGAAAAAAAAAACCAACAAAATCAAACCAGCCACTCAACCCCATAGCTTGAAAGCCATTCACTTGCCTAAAGAGAGAACCTTACAATCTGAGGAGAGATGGGAGGGAACCTTCATCTAATGAGCTGCAAGATGCCCCTATTTAAAGATACCACACAAAATTAGCTACACAATTTTCATTTTTGGAGAGAAACTAGCTAAAGAGATGCCGTATAAACCAGAATTTAAATAGTGCTATCTTACTGCAGAATAAACATCGGATAGGGCAGGCCAACAGAGAATATCAAAGAACTAATGTGTTGCCCTCTACACTTTTTAAATTAAAAGAATCTAGAACAACAAACTTGTCTAAAAACTCCTAAGAGGTCTGAAAGAGCTGTATCTCAAGGACAGAAAATCCTTTTCACATCAGGTCAGCCTTTTCAAGGGTAAAGTTTAACTCACAAAAATGTTTAGAAACTCTGCATCCCAGAGTTCACAACATCCCATTCACATAACAATGTAAACTCCTGCTTGTAGACCTAAAATAACCACTACCTTTTATGAAAATGCTATAAGGACAGTTATGCTGGGTCTTCATACTGGGGTGTGAAGAGCACTTGTGGTGTATATATTACTTCAAACAGTATTCCCAAAAAACCCCCCCAGCCCTCGGCTTCTCCTTTGGAGGAGATGGGGAAGTTGCTCGCTGTTAATATTTGTGCAAAGGCAGCTTTGAGCCATAACCTTCTGTCTGCCACTGCCATGTACAATACAGTCTGTTCTATAGATCTAGGTTCAGATCACCTTGGCAGACGAAGTTTGGAAAGTCATGTTTTAATCCAAAAACCTGAACAGACAGTTTCGTCCACTATCTTACTCAAGAGCTATAATAATATCCCCAGCAGCAGCCTGACAACAAATGAACCTGAGCAACTTCATCAGATGCAGCTACGAATTTTGTCTCAGATTACATCAGATCTGCAAAAAGTGACATCTAGCCAAAACCCTCAGTGGGCTTATAAATCTTCAAGAGAGGATGTTGTCCTGTCTAGAATCTGAAATAAAAGTTATTACAGACTGCATGTGAAGATAAGCACAGGGTAGGGTGGAAGGGATAAGAAACCTTCTAAGGGTCAAGTACCAAACATGGAAACACAGCAGGTCTGGAGGATTCATGATGGGAGACACTGCTGTCCAGAGTGAATCCTCTGGGTGGGAACTAAGCATAGTAGATAACAGAAAGAGGTATTCTGTGGATGGCCATCAACTTGTGTTCTTTCAAAGACAGAGGAAGAAACAAATCATATCAATATGACAGTCACAGGTAACTACACCTATTGACAAAGTTGTCAGTAGCACAGGAACATCTGACTGATCAACTAGCTTTTGATTCTACTGCCTTCAACCTGTAACTCTCAAAATTATATGCATACTCAAACATACACACACACACACACATATATGCCAACTCAGTAGATTACAGCTGTCAGCTTTCTGAAAGCTACCAAAGTCCAAATAAGATGGAAGTCTGTTCAAGCTATTGTAGCTATTTCATCTGATTTCTGTCACATCTAAAACTCTGTGTAAAGCCATGTTAAGGAACAGCATCCTAAAATGAAAGACTGAACTGCCACCAACCACTGTGGACTTGCAGGTGCTAAAGAATCTTTTGGGGTGAGGGCTACAGGATGGAGGGGTTTGGAGGAACAAGACAAACAGAATACCTCCTCAGTATCATGTCTCCAGGTCTGATACTGCTATCTTCTGTTTAGTCCTGGACTGGAAAGTGAAAATACAGCATGTTTGAATTCTCAGGATTTTTGTGTTCTTTCGCATCAACACCATCTTTCCCTCCAGAAGCCAGACTAACACTGCCTTTTCCCACCTCCCTGATAGGGCTTACAAGATGGTGGAAGAATTTTAACTGCTTTCACTGCAGTAATATAAATGTAACGTACTTGTAGCTGTGATTGTCAAAGATTTAATCTGAATCCAAGGCAGAAGCCAAGGACTAAGTGCAAATTTGCTAAAACTCCCATTTGCTGCTCTTCCCTCTGTCAGACGCTGAGATTTCAGTTCACCTAAACTTGTATTATTGACCACTGTGATGGCTGATACAACAGGAACAGAGGGATGCTGAGAAACAGTTTTGGGGGTGATGCTGATATTGGCCTGAATTCCAGGGCTTGCACTGACACATCACACCCCCAAACTGGATCCTCCACAAACTGCACTTTCACCCCACTTGAATCTTCTACCCAGAAGCATGTCCACATGCTCACCCACACAAGCATATGGCCTGCCTCACATGCATGGGGCTTGTGCTCCACGCTTCTCTCACCCAGCTACCACTGGCAAAATTCAGTGTTTCATTTACAGCAGAGATTGGGAAGAAGGAAGGGATAGCAGAAAAAATGAGAGTAGGAGAGAGCGAAAAAGCAGACTGAATATTTCTAGTGCCTTCTCGTACCCTCTACAATCTCCTCCACAGTAATTTTTACCTCCACAGCTAGATCATGCTGGAGACATTCTCTGGGACCCAGACAATTATGTTAATAGAGACCAGGCCAGACTTGCTCTTTTTAGGCCACTTCTCAATCCCCAATAGAAAAAAGTGTCTAAAATCGTCCATAGGATTCAAACTCACTCCTTGGATATTCTCTGCAAATCAGAATTTCCTTGGATTTGAGGCTCCTACAAAATTATCTTGTTCTTTTTGTCTCTATGTACCAGCCAGAAGGAACTAATGCATTTTGATCATATGATCTCTCTGAAATTGCTACGGGCCTATAACAGCAGGCTGCACAGCAACTGAACACACTCCAACTGCTCCAACTCCTGCTAACTCCAGCTTGACAGTTCATATTGAGCTATTTAGCTAAACCCAGATTACAGCTGTTCAAGTTTTCCCCTGCCTGATTTGATAAAAAAAAGCATCCACACACAAAAAACTGTGCTGGCTTAATCAAAACAGTGCAGCACTAGAGTTACACCTAAAGCACTGTGTACAGGCAATTCCTAAGACGAAGAGTGCCCTGCATCCTTTGTCCCCGTTTATGTGCTCACTGCATCACTCTTGGGCATTTCTTCCAAGAATCTTTTCTCAGGAATCAAACTGCCATATATGCTAACAGGTCTGTGTAGTCCAAAAGCTTCTGAAACCAGAGTAATCAGCAAGGAGAGAAATTTCCTGCACTGATAAAAACATGGTTGAACTTGATCCCTTTAAAATGATCAGGCCAACAAGCAGACAGGCAGGACAGCTTTGGCTTCCTCAAAGAGTAAAGCCCAAAATTTCATAGCATTTACTAGCATTTTTATGTTGCACCGGGATACTTTTTGCCTGGTTATTAATTATTTACTAGTAACATAGCTTAGCATGCAAAGTAAGACAGTTTCTTACTGTCCTTAGCCCTGCCAGTCACAAGTTTTACATCACACCTTTAGCTTTGCTTCTTGACTCTTACATGTTGTAATTTTTGCTTCGTACTGTTTAGCATTTCTCTTCTATTACTTTTGAAATTGTAAAGTGTTTTTCGTTTGCCACTGAACTTAAATGTTTTATTATCAGCTAATCCCATTTCCTAAATGTGCACTCATGACCTTCTAGCTTTTACCATTACACTTAGGAGCTAAACAGAAACTTCTTATTTCAAAAAGTAATTTGTTCAAGTTTTCAAAATAAATACAACACATTCAGCTTTGTTTGACTGTCTCACAATTAAGTAGCAATTTATTATATTTTGTTTGGATTATTAGTTAATATATCATATTACTGACTCAAAAGTTATTTTATACATCTGGTAACTGTGGTGCATTTTTAGTCTACCAAGTACTTGGAAGTGATTAGCAAAGCTGGATGGAAAAAAAAATCTAAATAAGTATATTAACCAATAACTGAAATAATCTTTCTAATAAGAAAGTATAATATTGCTTCATATGCTTCATAAACACTGTAAATGAAGTCCAAAATTGAACATTAATACTTGAAGCGATTCATTTTACACACCTCAGTTAAAACTTCTGTATCGTGCTGCATGACTCAAAATTACCCTTGAGACTAGAACTTCATGCAACAAAGCTCTAATATTAAACTTTCATTTGAGTGACTGGCACAAATGTTCAGCTACATCAAGGGGTTCAAAGCGCCTGCATCTTACTGTAGCCCACAGCCCTCTCCCTTCTCTTTATGACTTCATCCAGCCCCAATTATAGGGCCTAAAAAAGACAAATCTCAAGCTTTCCATTCACCCTTCTGAAATCCATTTTATATTATTAGATTCTCTTATTTCAAATGCCACATCAAATATGGGTCAGTGTCATTTTACTGCAGTGAAGCACAAGTCATATTTCATTATATTATCCAATAATTACATTGTTTGTCTGCCAGTTCACTCCCATGAACATGTCATTTTGAAAAACTCTGCTGTGAGAGGCTCCTCTTACAGTTACTGAAAGGAGCAAACAAGACACAGAGCCCTGAAACAACATTAAGCACTTTTTTATTCTGTTTGCAAGGCTGATATGTATCGGGACACATGGCAGCATTCAAAACACTACATGCTTCATATCAGCAGGCTATGTTCTAGTTATTTGCTTCTGGGTATTAAAAGCTGTGTTCAAATTTGACTATTACTTTAATCCATTTGAATTAGTTATTAGACATACTTCTGTAACTGCAGGAAAGTCCTGGTCACATAGAAAAATTATCTTCCAGATTAGAATTATTATAGAGCTAGAAACCACCTTCTCCAGATGTTGGAAATGACAGTATGTACATCAGGTGTTTTTTTTCTCACACACACTAAAAGCATGTAGAGGCCTATGTAAATTCATCTTCAGACATGACTGAACTGTGCAAGATTGAGGACACATTGTGGTTGCTTCAAAACAATTCAATCCTGTTACTCCCATCTCTTTTGGGGACTATGTGATGTGCCCACTGCCATTAGTCCAGCATGCACAAACACCTGCGCAGGAGCATATTTGCACCAAGGTTATCAAAAAAGTACAGACTTCTCCCTACATGTACCTACACACAACAGCTGAGTGACCTCTGTGTTTAAATGCCACACTGAACGAAGGCCTCCGGTAAGGAGAAAACTGGGGGGATAAATGATAGTGAACTGGAAAAAGTTAATGCTAGCCTTGCCAGAAGACTCTCCCCAGATTCCCTTTATTATCAAGGGAGAAGGGCGATTCAGAGTAAAAGCCTTGATATTGAGATTTTGAATTTCCCTCTGGAAGAAGGATTCTTACTCTCCAACAATTATGCAAAGGGGTTAACCACAGAAGGCTTACACCAGGTCCCATATCTCATATTTTTGAGCACAGCCTTCACTCAAACATGCATATAATTATACACAGTGTGAATAACCAATGGAATTATTTATGTCTTTAAATTTAGGGAAATATGTAAATATTGATTCTAGGCTTGAGCATGGTTATACATGCTGGGTCTTGTTTGCTTTACTAGACCAGTGCTAACCTTTGTGAACACTCTGCAACGTTTCTGTATTAACAACTTTTTGTGAGCTCTCAAATGCCATAAGAGGCAGAAAACCCAGTTTCTGTCTTATAACAAGGCAGGTAACTTCTGCAGTTGTTTGTGAGCAGCTCATGCTTGCTAAGTACTGGCAAGTTTCAAATCTTCGGGGTGGGGGAAAGCGTTTGTATGAGATTTATGTGATAACAGACTCTCCATGGGATTACTTTCCTCCAGGGTGAGGACTGGTATCTTTGCATAGCTCAAAAACAATTCTAAGTAAACAGTGATGGAAGTGTATAATTTCTGCATGTGAAGTGGAACTGTTTTATTCACTGCCTCTCATTTTTCACTTTGCTATTAGTGTTAAGGCAATACCAAGGCTACCCATTTCTGGAGGGAACCAGTAGTCTCGTGGGTGACTGTTCTACATAATGACAAGTTCATCCATGACATCTGGGACTGAGAATACTCAGCCCCTAATAGATCCACTCCCACATAACTGCACTGAGACACAGGCTCATTTCAGATGCATGAAATGGCAAGTGAAATAAATGTATTATCTCATTTAAAATGCATACAATTCCAGGAAGCAGGATAGACTGTAGGTGTCACTAAACAGCGCACAGTAAATAAATCACATTTGCAATGCAAGATACTTCAGCTACCCAAAGCCTGAGGTGTTTAGGGGGCTTGGATGTTTCTAGGACTACAGAGCTCAAATATCTAAGTGGCATTTTCAGCCACGAAATCACAGTTAAAGGTAGAAAATTCCCATCTATTCCCACCTAGGCTACATTTGCAAATGCACAGAAGTCATGGCGTACAGACTCTTACATGCAACCTCACTGCTATTCAGAAGAACAGTAATGAGCAAATAGTTCCCAACTGTAATACCCGAGGCTTTTCTCAGCATCATGTGCACAGTAGTAAATTTTCTTCAGGCCAGTAAGTGTATGCCAATTCTGCACTCTGCAAACAAGCAGGCTGCCGTCTAACTGGTACTCTCCACTTGTTTATTCATGTCAGCCTCACCGGTGGTAATCCAGGCAGGCTGGTCTCACACAGGAATCTGCTTCGTGCAAGATATGGAGACATGCTCTTTCCTCTGGTTGTCATTTCCTGTGGATGTTTTCCTATAGGAAGCAGGAACTTCCAGGTAACCCGCTATCAAGTTATTATATAACTGCTCTTGCTTTATACACTGGAACATATTTCAGTGTATAAAGGTATAAAGTGCTTATTCTGTGCCCAAGAACTATTGTCTATGAATTCAAGCTGGACCTTGAAAACATTATAAACAGGAAGAAGCGAGGCACTTAAGACTAGTGTACTTATTTTCTCAGATATAACAAGCAAACAAACACAAAGTGGAGGGACACCAGAGAAGAAATGGAATTTCCCTCACTGGAAATATGCAAGACTTACATTTACAAGGCCCTGGATAACCTAATCTAAGGCCCCACTTTCAACAGAAGGTTGAAGCAGATTATCTCCAGATGGTCCCTTACAACCTCAAATTGTCTATTACTCTTTGGAAATTTTTATATTTTGTTAAATGCTATTGAAGATGATAGAAGAATCAGAATTAAAATATATGCCTCTAAAAACAGTCTTATTGCTAATGCATTTGGAAAAAAGTCCCTAATTCCCATTGACTATTACTTCTGACAGTTGTTGACACAACTGCTCTATGGAGCTCTCTGCATTTTGTCATTTAAGCACCATGTAAGCCAGCGCATACAACGTCAGCTTGGACACAGACTTCTAAAGAAGGCTGAGGAAGGTCACTCAACTCAGCTGTGTCTGAGAATGCATTTAAGACACAGATGCATACTATTTCCCTATTATTATTTCTACCAGTTTTTCACCTCCTGGGTGAGGGAAGGCATTGGGTATTGTAGTGATGCAATGTCACCTCTTAAGCTATCAACATGGAAAGGTATGGTGGGGAGAGTCTGGTAAATGCTGTATCTCAGACAATACACCAACTCTCCAGACAGTGACTGAACACTAACAGAAAACCTTGGGTCTCAGTCTGTGCTGGGCCGACACCAACTACTGCCCAGTCTGTGTCACAGCTGGGATTTCTGAACAGTCACTTTGTAAGAAGGTCACCCACCATTTATGCAGACAGGGCTTCTTAGCTCCTTGAGCTTGGCAGGGTCAGGAAAACCTGCTACTTCAGGAAGCCATACTTTTCCTTTGTGAGCTGCAGAGTCCTCAGCTTCCTGGGAAGCTCAGATCCCAGCTAGTCCTGCTGTCTTGCAGCTGTGAGAAACACTCCTCCTAGAGCTCTTTAAAAAGAGTTCCCACAAGCACTAAGCCCTCTTCTGCAAGGTACTGCAGCTGCCTGCTCCAAGCACTGCCCAAAGCTCAGGCCTGGACAACTGCTATTTCCTCTCAGGTGCTTCATATCCGTAAGCAACTTCTGCTCCTGTCTGGGACAGAATGCAGAGATCAAATGACAGAACACCAGCACATCTCTATTTGAAAGGGAGTTTTAATGTTCCTTAAAGATAAAGTCTCTATGTAGTTCCCTGACATCAGTCCATCTTGTATGGCTTTGGTGTGGAGTTTGGTTTCATACCAAGTGCTGGTGCATTTAACCTGCTATTGATAAAACTGTCTGATTTTTTACCATCCCTAAAATTCCAGATAGAACAATGTTTATGGGAAACTATGCCATAGTCTCATATAACCCAAGAAACTGCCTTCCATTCCTTGCTATATTTTCCTCTTAAGCCTGTACGCTGGTCTCATACCTGCACAGGACTGAACTGAGTTAGGAGCAAACTGCATAGGCTGTCTGGAGCACAATGAAATCAGCTGAAGTACTCAGCTGAAGGGTTTTCAGGTAACTTTATTATTTTAAAATGGACTTAAACTAGGCTGATTTTCAGAAACAAAATGTTTCAATACGGGTAAAAAAGGCCAGTAAAAAGTAAGGAAGTTAAAGACTAGCCAATGGTCATAAAAGTAACAGACAATGAAAATTAGAATGCAGTAGGGTTTGTAAAATTCCCAATAAACTTTTTTGTATTAGCTGAACCTATGGCTCTTTGTAAATCTCCAAGTCTTGATACAAAAAGCAAGAAGATAAAAATTAAGAAACAAATGGTTACGAATAAAAGCGATTTCTCTCCTTACCAGAGGGTTCTCTTGCAGTCAGTGTCAGCAAACAGGCAGGTAAGACTCAGCCTTTTGTATCTGATAGGAAGTTTATCATGGCAATTCTGATGAGACATGAATGTACAGTATCAAGCTTTTGTAATGGAGGAAACAGGACATCAGCCACACAGAATTAATGCTATTAAAGGAGAAGTGTTTCCCTGGAGAAGAGGGAATAGCTATACTTGAAAGCTGGAAGAAGGGAGAGATTTCTCAGTGTCAGAATGGAAGAAGCCTCTCAGGCCTGCCTGTGGGGCAGAGAGCAGGAAGATGCCTTCTCCACTGCACTACTACAGCCCAGCCAGACATCATGCTCAGCACCCAGGATTCTGAGATGCCCTGTGTTTTGGGGAACACACTGAAAGCAAGGTCAAGGAAATCTGTGGCCATTCAAGAACGGCATCGTGCCTTTGACAAAAGAGCAACCTTGATCATGCCAAACTGGCGTCTGTGTGATTTTACTAATGAGGTTGATGCACCTACATACATCTTGCTTTTTTGATTCCAACTTGGCAGAAAAGCTCGTGATGAGATGAGGCAAATGCAAGTCTGATATACTAGGATCTCTTCTGGATTGGATGAACTACTCCCAGCATGGCTCTGGTGTGTGATCAGGTGGGAGTGAGATGTAATATACTTGAACCAAAACAAGTATTATGTACAAGACCAAAGAAGTGCAAGACAGAGTCGGGTTTATTGTCAGACTGAATTTCTTTAAATTGGGAAATAATACTATTTCACAGTAGCAGTAGCTTGAAACAAGAGGATTGTTTCCTTTAGTCTTTCCTATTTTAGTGATTACTTGTGAATGTTTCCCCAAGTAGACATGAAAGGCTATTCCTGACACAGCCTCTTTCCAATATTCAGGCTTGCTTTCTAAATTCCAAAGTGTAAGGGAACGAACACTGACAGAAGACAAGGGCAGACCAAGTATTCCTCTGATGCTTGCTCATGGCCCTGTTTTCTCCTTAGAGACTAGGCAGTGACACCAGGAAGTCTGCCTAACCTCACCTCACACCTATTACCTCTTCTTTACTTTGTCCTCCAAGAAGTACAGGACCGATCACATGAATACAAACAGCACCAAACCAATTCAGAGGTTTTAGCCTCTCTACACATTGTAGATAGGGCTAGGAGACATAGTAAAAGGCTGTTTGTCTGGGCAGACGAGTATGAACCATCTCACAGTAAGCTGCCACGGAGGAACTGGTTAAAAAGGCTGAATATGAGGGCTGCACATGTTACCAATGACTTGGCTCCCATGCTTCTAGTTGTGAGGAAAGCATCTGGGAGTGGCATCAGGCAGCCACAGTGGGCAACCACATCAGGCATCTAAGAGAAACCTCTCAGAGGGACATGTGGTCCGAGGCTTCTCCAGTCCAGCTCTGAATCATCAACTGGTGCTACAATACAACTCAAATTATTGCTGGAAACAAGTCGCTTGCTTTAACTGGGAAGCAGCAGTATACTTTAGTAGCATTAATCCACTTGTCACCAGCAGTACAGATTCACTTGACCTTTACAAGGTCAAGGTAGTCTTTGGCTTTATTATCTTACACTGCTTTTTGCTACCTGTCTCCTCCCTTCAGTAGTGGAACAGAAAGAGAGGAAACAACCCTGTTCTTCCTTTTGGTCAGTGACCAATCAATTGTTTGAAAACCTTTCCTCTACCCTAAAGAAAGCAATGATCAGCCCACAGATCTCTTTCTTTCCTATTATGCTAAGCTTACCACCTCCAAAAATAAGCACGTTATTGTACCCCATGACTGAGATCAAAAGTAAATACCATAATCACACTTGTAATGATAAAACAATGTACGTAACTTACAATTATTAGGGTGATCAGAAAAACACGATGGGCTAATAGAACAAAAAGAGTACTTATATAAAAGAGAATTTATAATTTCAGTTTGACAATCTTAATTAATACAATGATAATTGCTGACTTTTTTTCTTTAAAAAAATCAATTAAGATCAAAACAAATAGGTTAACATAGTCAGATCCATGCTTCCTCCCCTCTGCCAACACCCACAAAGGGGCATTTTTGGTCAAGTACAATAACAACTGTTCACAGTCGCTGAACAGTAACAACAGCATGCATTTTGGTGAGCACCTTATACCACAAAGACAACAGCCATTAGAGTGATGCATTTCTCTTGGTGTCCTGGTTTTTAGCTGAAATAGAGC
>NW_010327967.1:45900-51376 GCF_000700745.2 Antrostomus carolinensis
TTTTCATTCACTTGCATAGTTTGTTACTGTTATCATTATTTTTACTATTTTAATATTAGTATTATTTTGAGTTTTCTCTCTATTATTAAACTGTTCTTATCTCAAGCTACAAGCCTCCTTTTCCTCGCCCCCTCAATACTCTCCCCTATCCCCTGGGGGTGGGGGGGAAGTGGGTGAACGGCTGTGTTGGCTGCTAGCCAAGGGCCAGCCCAGTGAAACTACCACACTTGGGGTGGCAAGAAACCACAGTATTTCCGTGAATGGTGGAAAAGTTTCCCTTTTGCTGTCTCCACCCCCTGAGCTGCAATTCCAAGCCCCCAGCACTGACCAGCTCTTCCTGGATGCCCCGAGATGCCGTAAGCTCCCAACCCCTGCCTTGCTTTCCTGCCTGCCCTTGGGTGCCCACACCACCCCTCCTATTCCCCCAGCCTTGTGCTCCCACACCTTCCACTGGTCAGGCCAAACCAGATACCTCCTCCGAGGCTTGACTCTCTCCTCACTGGCAGCCATTACACCAGAGGATCCAAACCACTTTTTTTCACCTCATCTGTGAAAACAAGTATCAGCTCAGGTTTTGCTAATCAGCCACAATTAGAACCAGGCACTCAAGCCAAAGGACAGACTCCACTTTTTTTTTTTTTTTAAATAAGACTCTTCATTTCAAACTACATTTTTCTATATGTGAAATGTTTTGGCTCAGTTATAGACTGAAGCAGTAGTTCCCCCCCCTCTCCCCCACTTGGCTCAAGTCACTACTGTGACTCAATATGTGATTTTGATTTATTAAGACTAATTTCCCACAATGAGCAAAACAAAATACATAGAATGGCCTATCTGGGCAAATAATTTTTGAAAATGCTTGCAAGACAAATAGCACAGCATACTCTGAGACACAACACATGAATAATAAACGGGCATTTTAGCATTATATATTTGCTAGCATATAATAAGATATGCTGGATTTACATCGAGATTCAGATTTGTCTTATTTTAAAATGCTGCCTTTTGGTTTAGCCGAGGCAGTATTTCACATTATTTTTGTTTCCATTGAAATCTTAATGCTGTTTTTAATACTAAAAAGTCATTTCTCAATTCTAATTAAAATTATTTAATTATATCTCAAGTCACTATATTTAACAAAACCAAACAAACTACCTGCAGACCTCAACCCAGCAGAAATACACTGATTTCAGCCAGGGATAATATATACCTCAATAAATTACAACACTAACATATGCTCTCCATAAAACAATGCTCCAGTAAATTTTTTTCACTGAGATTGGACTAGGAAGAGCTCTCCTGTTCTGATTCATGGACAAACTTCTGTTTTTGACAGGAGTTTTTACAACACCACAGCAGAAACTAGGTTAGAATCTTCCAAACACCTTTTCTTTTTAAAACATTAGGGCATATGAGAGAACAAAACCACCACACACAGCCCAGTAACCACAGATGCCTGGCCTTGAATGAAGAGATCCCACATCTCCAGATGAATAGCCTAATAACTGAAGTGTTATTGGCTGGTCTGCCTTTTGTCTGCCCCTCAAGGTATGCAGACAAAGGGAATCAGAGTGAGTTTTTCTTCCTTCATGGCCACATCTCTGTATTTTCCAGTAGGAGCCCAGTGGAGTCATCCATGGCTCTAAGCTTGTCCCTGCTCCTTCCCCTGCATGCCCCCTCCCCATGGATGCTCCCCCAGCAGTCTCACGTGGGATGTGTAAGTCTGAAATGAGGAAGGGACACAAATCACTGGTCTCAAAGCAAAACCAGTTTGCAGAAACCTAAAACTAAAACAGGATTTTGACAGACTTCAGATGCCCCAGCCTGTTATTTGAATATATTCTTTTTGAATTTTACTCCTTCTAATAGAAGTTCTGACAGATAAATGCTCCTAAGCAATCAGCAACTACATCCTGTTTAATTGCCTGAGAACTACAGCCTTTACTCCGAGAAACATTTCCTAGTGAAGCATCCCCACCACTATGTAGGTCTGCTATAGACTACCAAATCCTGGTGCACTACTGCGTCATACACTGCTTTGCAAAGAGGACTCTCGGTTGATTTTGATTTTTCTTGGAAACAAAAGACTCCCCCAACAAACAGTAGATGCATTTTCTCAACTTCATTTGACAAGTCAATGTGAAAATTTACAAAAAGAAAAAGCTTCGGACCCAAATATGACTTGCTAAGAACTATATATGACAGAAATCTGCCAGGTTCTTTAAAGAAACGAGAGCTAAATTGCTACTAGATTTTTGTTTCTTTTTCCCATGCTGGCAGCATTTATGTATCTTTTCTTGCTTTAATCACAGATATGATGAAATCTGATGTCTCCAAATTTTTTATGCAAAATACATTACATATGTGCGTGTATATATATTGCCTTAGAAACAGAAAACCATGTAGAGAAAAATTATGCTCAGTCTTTGAGTAAGCTGGATTGTTTCAAGCATTGGGATGAATTGTTTTATTGCATACGAATTATTAAAAAGACCATAACTTATCTCAGAGCTGAGCATTCAGCATCTGTATCTGGTAGCAAAGAGATGTCTGATTCTTAGCAGGGGAGAAGAAAAACAGCCCATTGATCTAATAAGGGAAACATTTTGAAAAAAAATAGGATGAGAAACAAACTGTGTAACTGATGAAGTAATATGAGATGGTAGTTTATTTGAATATAGAGGTGAACAATTTTTATATAGCAGAGCAGAAAATAAAAAAAAACAAACAAACACTCCATCTGCTCTTTCCTGGCATTATAAGACTAAGTATAATTGTTCCAGATTTCATTAATTCTATCTTTATTTTCCTGAAGTATATTCATTTCTTGCTGCTATTTATTAAACAGCCAATAAATACTGTATTAATTCAATTATCACTGCTGTTTACATTTGGAGATGAAGGTGGTGAGGGCTGTTATTGCCTTTATAGTGATATGAATTCAAAAAGGACCAACACAACTGCAGAAGTGTTTGCTTCAGTGAAAGTCTCTCTTGTATCTGAACTGCAGAGAAGCTGAGGCAAGATTAACCTTTAAGATTTCCATGACCCAAACCATTCAAAACCTGCACTGAAGAAACAACAGCTTCTGTTGTGCTAAGGATCTCTTTTACCGGTTGAGTAGTGACATGGATCCTACAATACTTGTAAAAGATAAAATCAGTCCTGGGGTCAGTTGGGTGGCATCCTCAACAGGCTATGACAGTGTGTCCTTGGCTGTGCAGAGAACACAGCTTTCACCTCCTGTATTTCTGTACAGGATTGCTGCCATGGAAGTACCTGTGGAATAGTGTCTGCATGCAATGAATCCTGAAAGCGTACTACATGTGCACAGGCTGTCAGTACACTGCACTCACCACACAACTAGGACCAAGGCCCAATCCCTTCAGTGTGTCTTTTTCTATTAATCTGTGCATCTGCTTTAAATTCAGTACCTCAAATTACAGACAGTTTGTGTGGTTAGCCACCAAAGAGAGAATGACTATCTCTGGGATTTCCAGATGTCTTGCTTCACACTTCCAAAGGGACACGAAGCACCTGAAATCCTGAAGAAATATCCAAAGTCACTAAATGTTTTGGATAGCAAAAAAAGAGGACCTGTTTTGGAAATCCAGACATATGGCAGTTCTGGGAAAGGTGATCTGTTTTTTAGGAGTCGTGAGTCTCTGCAGGTTTTGAGAGGTGTGTGGGGAACAAGCAGTAATACTTCTAAGCCTGTTGAAGCTGTTTAAAACCCATGTACTACAGGTAATATAACAACAGTCTTTCTAAGATGACTACCTTTCTTTCCATGTTTTCATTGGATGAAATGAATAACAGAGTAATTTGAGTCTTAGTCCAAGTCAGCTACAACTTCAGATGAAAATCAGACCAACTTGTCTCCACTTAAATCTCATAAAAATTCTATAATGTAATAAATTTTATAGATGTCTAAAAAAACCTACACACTTTTAAATTAAGTAGTAGTTAAATGATTTATTGTATTATTCTCTATTGTCTAACCCAATTGAATTCACATTCAAGATTAAATTATGGCTACCTCATATTATTGATAAGAAACATCTCAGTGCTGTTGCTTCGAACTTTGCTATGACGGCATCCTTTGTATACAAATCTAAAAGGAATTCAAGCTACATGCATTTCTTAGTTCAGCTGGCAGATCCATGAGATTTGGGGCAGGGGGGGAAGTATGTCCAAATTCAGCAATATTTGCTTTGACATTTCTCTCATTTTAAGTGCTAGGACATTGCACTGTCTTCTTGAATTACAGCCATGCCCTAAGCATTCATCTCTGACTGACAACAGCAGAACATCACAATTCTCAAAACCTGTATAGATTTAGGCTGAGACAAATAAATTAAACTTGTATAATATTTATTATATTATAATCCTTTGAGAATGCCCATGCAACTCTGCAAGTGAAGTTATAGTCAAAGCTTTTTCACTTTTCCCTAACATTCTCATTGCTTTTCAATGCAATTGATCCTTTAGGATTTTTAACCTTGGCCTCAGAACCACTTGTGTTTGAACTGTGAAAAGCATTATGCTGACGAAAAACATTAAAACATAGTTAAGTGAGATCATGTGGCAAGCAGTAGTACTCAAAAAAGGTGCAATGGGGGATTTTATATTTATTATCAGTTGCAGTTCACGTCTGCTCTATCGACAAAAAAAGGAGGAGGAAGAGATGTTATTTCTAACATGCTAGTTTTTCAAAATCAACCTGAGACTTGATCCGTTTTTGCATTACTAAAAGTTACTGTAAACTGTAACTCAATAATTCTATTGATATGTGAATCAGTAGCTGCAACAAACCCTTCAAATACCTTATCTGCCAAGGATGCAAATAAGAGTAATTGTTGAATAATATTCTCCAAATTTCACTTTACTTTTGGCTTTGCAAAGTGGTTATGAAATAGCCTGCTATTTGCATAATCATTTTTTAAAAGAACAACAACTATGTGGTGAGGATTTAAGCCCCATATGAAAAAAAATGAGGAACTGCTATAATCTCCAACGAACTGGCATTTCAGCCTAAATGACAGGCAGAAATGGAAGGCGACTTGCATACGGATTATTTATAACATGCTGGAGTTGGGATGCACCAAGTAGAACAACAGTACATTTACAAGAGTTTTGTTCATGTCCATGGGATTTAGGATCAATGAAGTTATTAATCTCTTTACATTTGTGGGTAAGTCATAATAAAGAGCTAACAAAGAAATGGCTGCTGTACACCAAAGACTGTCAGCTTTGGATTTAAATGAATGGTTTTGCTCCTTCTGCATGGCCAGCGACAAGCCACTCCTGCTCACAGCCCTGAGCGGCACAGCTCCCCCAGCTGCCTGGGGCCCACGCTGTCTCGGGCCCTGGTGACCCTGCCCCACTGCGCTGCTGCGTCCTCAGCCCGGGATGGCCAGCGTGGGGGAAGGAGGCTACAGTGGTTGTCACAGAGTGGTAAGAAAGAGCTCAGGTT
>NW_010327967.1:51405-68242 GCF_000700745.2 Antrostomus carolinensis
TATCGAAGACAGCAGCGATTAGATTTGCTCCAGAAATGGTTAAGAATTGCTGAGCTAAGGAACATCTTTTAGAAAAATGAATCCTGGTGATTTGAACGTAGCTGTAGTTGACAGTACTCCACAACCTCAGCAAACTTACCTAGCAGATTATCCTGATTTTTAAAAAACATGCACCTTTGCAGAACGGAATGAGAGACAGAAAGCCAACAGGTCCAGGCTCTCTGAGGGACTGATACAGCACAGTTCAAGCTTGTTTTGTTAAGACAGAAATGTTATTTCTTTTAAAAATTTCAGTTCATCTTTCTCTTATCCAAGAACATGCTTTATTCTGGACAGTTGTGCTATATTACTTAAGTGGTAGAAGATTACTGGGGCCTCGACATATCAAATCACCTGTGATGCACATTCTGTGCATTGCTTTGTTCCCTGCTCTCCAGGTTTCCTGCCTCTCTAGGATTGCTTCTGTATATGCAGTATGTAACTATTGCTTAAAATGGTGTTGCAAATGTCAAGCACTTAAGAAGACATAAACATAACACCTTGTTTTATTACTGTTTAAATTCCACCTTACGTATGCCCTCAAAAAAAAAAAAAAAGATGAAAAAATCAATTTGCCCATAAAATGACTAATGGGATTCTATATAACTCTTCCTCTATACAGTCTACACACAATATTGATGACACTTCAAACTCCTGTTTTAATTGCCCTTTCAGTGTCAGTTTTTATTTGTATATTAAAATCACAACTGAAAGGAAAATTCAAGAAGCAGAAAACAGCTACACATATTTGATGTACGTGAAAGCCTTAGATATTTAGCAACTTCTTTGATGCTTTCATCTCTGAAGAAATCTTACTAAAATTATGATCAAAGGGATTTATATTATTCCAAGTGCTTAAGAATGAACCATCTTAGGGCAATAATCAGTATTCTGTTTAATCCTTCACCCTTGGAATCCATTATTGCTAAGCACCTCAATCTGATGGGAGTTACATTTACTTAAGGATGATATACTCCTAAAACAGAATTAGAAGGAACAGAAAGCAACACGCCCAACTTACAGAAAGAGCTAGGAATTTGATTTTATTCTTCTGGCTAAAAAGTGTACTTTGAAGCTGCTTTTTAAATGTACATAACTTAAGAAAATCGGTATGCAGCTCACTATGAGACCGTTCAGATTTTTATTTTTCTATAGCAGACAAAGAAATAGAATTTCCAATACACAGCTACTTTTAATTTAATCTATTTCTAACTATTTCCTATTGTCAGTGTTTATAGAAGACTGTTACACAGATGGATATATCTAATATTTATAAAGTAAATTAACACTCTACTTTATAACATGCAAAGGCAGATAAATAATGAATTATCCTTTTCATCAATCTGACCACATGATGTCTATTTTACTGTAATATTAAGTACTGCATCAGACTGGTTGTTGTAATCCCCCATGGCAAGTTAAATCTAACAGTGTGATACAAAGAATCCCTAAACTGCAGCCTACAGAACAGCAGACGAGATTTAACAAAAACACTAATTACTGGTTAGATTATGGCTTTACCACCAGGGGTGGATGAGAGGTAAAGGAGGGCAAAGGAGTAAATAGGAGATCAAACCATGACTCCTGGTCACAGCCACAGTCTTAACAACCTCTCACATCCTGACTAAGCAATTCTTCCAACCATTCTACCTGTGCAGATTTTCTTCCTGCACACCCCACCTGCAAAGGTGGACTTTAATCTTACAATGGTTTTCTACTAACTATTTATATCCCCATGCTCCATCACTCTTGAATGGTGAAAGATTGCAAGTAGACTAATGTGCAAACACATCTGACTCCGAACACACTGTTGTAAGCATTCTTCCAAGCTGACAGGAAAACATGCCTACTTTAAATGAAAATCAATCTCTGTTAAATCCGTTAGCTCCAGCTCATTTGGACTGGTGCTAAGAGCTCACAAAGATGTGTGCTGAAGCAGTAATATCAGAAAATCATGCATTCAGCTCTGAAAGACGGCAGATGCACTGGGACTGCAAGTGCATCTAAGGGAACCTAAATAGATGACAGAGGCAGACACAGGTTAATCGTGTCTCTGACAAACTCATTGGTAGCTATTAGTATTCTCTCCTTTTGGGCTGGAGAACGTGGCCTGTCAAGGAAATGTTTTCAAAGGTGCATGGTTAATTCATCCTGGAACACCTTCTTGTCCTGACTTCAGCATTCTGTTTAGTTCAGTTATCACACACTTATAGCCCCATTTTGTCTTTTGATCTGTTTATGGCTATACCACTGAAAAACAGGGAGCTGCACAAACAAGGAGATAGTCCTCCAACACAGCAGTATCACAGGACTCCTAAAGGCACTTGTGCAGTCTGACTTTAGTCACAAGCTTCATGTGACTGTGGGGCTCAGGAGTTCTTCTGTGTCCTGGGACTGTGGACTATTGGAGAAGTTAATCAACGACTATGGAACAACAGCCAGGAAATAGAGCAATTTCCAGGGAAATAATTTTGCCTCATTAGAGTTCCGAAACTGGCTGGCACAACAGAATCTTCAGTCGCCTTTAGTACTGAGCCCGCTCCATAGCTATTTCAGGCCTATGATCCTGGTAAATGTAACATGAAAAGCAGTACCACCTAGTAATTATAGCTTCAGCTCTGCTACCAAACCCAGTGATAAAATGCTTTTAACCCTAGAAGTTACTTACTTGATTAAAGTGCTGAAGTTTATTGATTAAATTACTGATGAGTGGGTCTAATCCTCTGACTTTCAGTTCTGGATTACTAATTTGTGCCTTCAGTCCATTGGAAACAACTCTGCTGGTGTAACTGAAAAAAAGGGGAAAAAAAAGAAAACATCAGTGACTGGAACCATATCCATCAGAATCAAAAATCATATTAAAGGGGGCTTACAAAAAGCATACATTTCATAAATGGGAATAGAAATTTGTTATAAACATTTATGTTTTTAAATACAGCAAACCAGAATAAAATCACAGTTTCTTGCAGTATCATTCATCACTTCAAACTATTCATGAACCAACAACAATTTCATAAACCATATAGAGGTTCCTTTCATTCATATTTAAATATCTGAACCTTTATAACTGACATTCTCTAGTTCTTCCATGCAGCAAAGCTGATACCTTCCAAAAAATCATTCTTTTGTAATTACAGAAACCAAGGGAATTTAAGACAGAAACTAAATATCATGAGATTGAAGTAAAATCCAATGAAACAGCAGTCTGATTTTGAAAAGATTCTTAATCAAAGTTTGAGATTGAACTTCTCTTGCTAGACCAGCAATTCATCACCAAACCGTCTAGAGACACAGTAAATCAGCATCTGCTGTTCTACCAGTGCTCCTCATCATGCCTTATCTGCATTATGAACTCACGAGCCAGGGCCACATGCAGGAGTTCTCTCTAACCATGTCTTGCTTTGTTTGAGGAATAGCAGATGCTCTCACACCATGATGTTCTGTCTCCTGTCAGCAAACTTCTCTCACCAACTGTTAACTGTTGCCAGTCTTTTCTGGGATACACCATAGTGTATTCTCAAAACCGAATGGATTTGGGGTTCTACCCATGTATTCTCATGGGAAAAACTCCCAAGATCGTGCACATTTGGTCTCTACTTCTAAAGACAACTTTACCACAGTTGAGGAGGTGAAGTCATCAGCACATGTATGCTGCATCCAATGCTCCCTAGAAGTATCCAAACTACTGCATACTGGCCGCAGAGCTGATCTGTTAATGCATGATTTAACTTCAACCCATCCACAATACACTGCAAATCCCAGAGAGACACAGAGCAACCTTTTTTGGCGAGTCATGCTTTTGAGGGGTTTATGTAAACACTCTCATTAGTCTGGCACTCATTTGTCACAAAGTGGATCATGGATGTTTGCATGACTGTTTCATCCACTTATGAACTGGATAAGATACTGTTCCCAAACTAAACTCTCCTAAACTCACACACATGCCTGGGAGGAGCTCATTAAGATGCCATGTTGGCATTTTTGTAAGCCACATATTAATCGGCTGTGCTCCTCTGGAGTGAAATGTCGAGAGAAACATCCTGCTACATCTTTCACTTTGATCATACCTACATACTTCAATATCTCAGATGTTCTCTTACCAGTGAATTCTTCACTGTAAAAAATTTATGCTGAAGCTGAGGACAGCACTTCAAAATAAGAAAAAAGTGCCCAAAATGTTCTGCAAAAAGACAACAGAATGTTGTCCAAAAGTTCCCAAAATGTTCTACAGAAAGACAACTAGCCTCCAGTATATCTGTCCTATCTTAATTTCATTTAGGATGAATAACAAATTTTATGCAAACTGCTGGCAAAGCATACTGTAGTATACTGCTGTAAAAGGTATGGCTTAAAAAGAGAAAGAACTGAGAGTGGTCCACCTTTTCAGTAAATGCAATAAATTTCGTTTCTCAGGAAAAAAAGAAAAACAAATGGTTTAGAACAAAGAATTGAGGAAAACCATGTTTTTCACAAACAGCCAGACAGCATTTTGAGGACAAACATTAAGGAAAACCTTTTTCAGTGAGTTTGTATTTTTCTGTTCACTGAGCCTTTGAAAGGTAACATTCTAATTTTTCTTGATTCTAAGTCATACAACTATAAACTCATCTGGAAGTTAAAACTTTCATGATGCAATGGCTTCTGCAAAATTATGGTCAGGTTCTGATCTTGCAAGCAGACCTAGAAAGCTGGACCAATGTCCTCAGGAAGAACTCAGCTAAAGTATTCTTTTGAAGTCAAATCTGGTACTAATCATATCGATCCACGTCAATTCACGTGGACAATACAGGAACACTGCTGTATCTTACCTGCCTTTAGTTTTACCTTTTTCCATAAATTACACTATTATTATACTATTTGCTGAATGATCATTATTGTTAACCATGTACAGGGATGTACAGGGACACCTGACACAGCTTTTTGAGATCATCTAGTTGTAATACAGAAGAAACTTAATTTAATGGGTCAGCTCATGGCCTCCACCAGTCTGTTCAGTGATTCTCTGCGCAAGGCTTTGTCTGATCAGAAACTCATCAACAGCAGCAAAAAGCAAGGGTTTTCTTTTTCATTCCTCTTGACTGCCCTCCATTCAACTCCTGGTTAGAGCTATCAGAATTTCTCTAGAGGCTTATGTCATTATAATCCAGGATAAAGAATGAAAAAGTACTTCCACTCTGGGTTTGTTGGGTTGGGTTTTCTTTTTTTTTTTCCCCCCCTGTGAATCACAAGCCTCCATTAAATGCCTCTGAGTGGTATTAAAAAACCTACAGCACTGCATGGAGTTTGCATAAACGTGACCAATTCAGGGACATCAGCAGCAGCGTTAATGCCAGAGTCCACAAAGGGACCCAAAACGTGGAAAGTCAGTCTCAGTTAACTCATATATATTGCCATGGCTAAATACATACCCTCTTTTGCATATACTGTTATCAGGAAAATAGGACCATTTGGTATGAATACATTCACAATCCACCAAAACAAAGGGGATACTCATATCCTTAAAGTTCCATCTCTATTGAAGGACTCTCTCTTTAAAGATCTAGAGAGATCCATAAATTATGTACAGATTTTTCTGTTGCCCAGATTGCTTGTAATTCGGTTCATAATGTGGATTATCTGAAGTTCAGGTGTCAGAGAAAGCATTCACGAGTTGTGTGAATCCTGCATCATCTCCGTACCTCCTTGGTCTAGCATAGCTTCAGCACGGCAGTCACTAACAACTACATCTACATCTACCAGCTAATATGAGGCTCCAGCACATAAGAGTTGGCCCAGCAATGGTCTGGAATGTGACCTGCATGATTGGCAATGCCCAGAAAACCAACTACAGAACTTTGGCAGTGGTGAAATAGATGTGATCTGCCAAATAAACAGCACAAAAAGCTGCTGTAAAGAGAGGCAAAAAATGAAGGGGCTACAAAAATGATCCAAGGGCTAGAGCACGTCCCCTATGAGGACAGGCTGAGAGAGTTGGGGTTGTTCATCCTGGAGAAAAGAAGGCTCCGGTGGGACCTTATAATGGCCTCCCAGTATCTGAAATGTGCCTATAAGAAAGCTGAGGAAGAACTGTTCACAAGGGCATGAAGCAATTGGACAAGCGGTAATGGTTTTTAACTAGAAAAGGGTAGATTTAGGTTGGATATTAGGAGAAGTTCTTCAATACGAGGGTGGTAGATCATTGGAACAGGTTTCCCAGAGAGGTAGTGGAGGCCCTGTCCCTGGAGACATTTAAGCTCAGGCTTGATGGCGCACTGAGCAACCTGCTCTAGTAACAGTGTCCCTGCTCACTGCAGGGGGATTGGACTGGATGACCTTCAAGGTCCCTTCCAACCCAAGACATTCTGTGATTCTATGAAAAGATTTACTTGCAGAGCACAACAAAACCACCTCTTGGGTTTCCCCATAATAACCCATAAGCTCTGCTTGCCCTGCGTGTTCTTACTGAGAGATCACTTCTACAATAAACCTAAGCCCAGAAAGACTCAGATGAACTAAAAAAGATGGTGAGTTCAGAGAAGGCAGGCTACACCTCTCGAGGAGAAAGAGACAGGGCAGAGAACTGAAGGAGAAATGCACAGCCAGCAAGAATGGAGAAATTCCTCCAGTTCATCACAGCCAAGAACCAAAGACTGTACTAGAAAAAGACATTACTACCCTGTAAACTTTGAATCCTTCCACTAGCTCTGTATCATGCTAAAATACCTTGAAATAAACACTATACATTTCCTGAAAGATAATCTGATTACTTCACTTCTTTGCACTATCTAAAACATTTTTTTTTGTTGACATCAGATCCTGAATTACTGGAAATGTACATTAAGTAAGATCAGAAATTGGCTTGCTTTATTTAATAACCTGCAATTTAACTGAAATATTGTAGTACAGAATTGTTAACTCTGGTTACAGCTCTAGTACTTTATTCATACTAAACCCAGAAATGTCAGCAGGAAAAAACTGTATTAAAATATTGTCACTGGAGCAATCCTGAAAGTAATTGTTACATTGGAGCCTAAGGAACTGCATGTGCAGACAGAATTTTCATCCAGACCTCAAGCCTCATGCCAGTGTTATTCCAACTGATTGTCTGAGCAAAGCTGCGATTCTTTAACAAAAAAACAAAAGCAAATTATAAAAAACCAACCTCCCAAACACCAGCTTTACAGTATTTCAGAAGAACAGTATCAATTATTTTAGATCTTAGCCAACACAGCTCATCACAAGTTTAAAAAAAGGTAAAAAGTGAAATGCTGTTTACACATGAGATTGCCATTCAAAGGCACACATTTTTCTTTTCTATATAAATACAGATAATTGAAGACATTTGAGTCTAAACACTTATTTAAAAATAAAGCTAGAAACTATTCTGAAATGCGTTCTTTTTAACTCCTAATATGAAAAGGGATCAAGGTACAGGATTCCCTCAAAGACAAATAGGCCTTTTTAGATATTTCAATACTTCAAAAACAACATATAAAATAAAAATATCTTCAAATTCCAGTTAAATGACTGTGGAAGCTGCATTAGGAATAGATCTAACTAGCAGTGATACTTGGTCACAAAGCCCAAGAAACAGAGTGCTGTTTTCACACCACTCCTTTCCCTCTCCTCCCTGTAGGAAACAATACCAGTTGGGGTACAAGTGTCTGGTAAAGCTCTTGTAGGCAGCTCTTCCAAGTAGTATTGATCAAGTCCCAGCTGGGAGACTCCTTCCACTACTCCACGTTCCTCAGGTGCTGTTACCCTGGGTTGTGCCTCTATCTAGCAGCCACTAGCACCCCAGCGCTTTGAGCCGGTGGCTAACAGCCAGACCTTTTTGTGAATGAAGTCAGCTCCAGTGCCCGTACTCACCAGAGCGATCACAGCGAAGACACCAGACCGCCCTGCAGATGCTTTGTGACGTGCACTGAGCATTTCAGAATTCTCTACATTGGAAGTTCAGGACAAGCAGAACCTGAACTTCATCTGAATGCAATTCTCTTAATTTCAGTTAATTAAATTTTTAAAATCTCTTTTCTCCACTTCAGTATTTGACCCAAGAGAGCTACGTAAGAGGCATCAAAATTCTTATTTAATTGTGGAAGAAACAGGACTTCTAACATCATAACACAAATCTGAGCCTCACATTCAGTTCAGAGGTATCCATGAACTGCCATAAACGACTCTATGGCACAGAAATTGTTTTTGATGAAATAATTCATGATACAACCTCAAGAGTTGCCATATAGGTAAAATAAGAATAAAATGCACTGGCTACAAAATTAAAGATATATTTCTAATTTCTTAACCACATTTTTAGAAATTTAATTATATACTACAAATCAAGGCAACTATTTTGAAGCATAAATATTTTTTCTAATCTGCCATGCATTTTTTCATCATTTTTGTTGGTACCGGTTGAATAATTTCACCATCATCAAACAGCAACACCTTTGTGAGCCATACTGGCAAGCTCAAACTCTTTGTGACTGAGACTCTGCTGGTTCTAAAAATTACATTTAACCACTTATATCTTTAATATTATAAAAACATGACTGTTCTATTTTCTATACAAGTATATAAACTATTCTGTAAGAAAAAGAATCCCTTTCCCCTCAAACAGAAAAACACATTAAAAAACAGCAGACTGGACCACCTGAAAAAAAAAAAAAAAGGTTTTCTCAGCCTTTTAAAAATCAACAGCTGTCCAGCAGCCTGAGAAAGCCAGAGAAGTCTAAAGGAAGTAAACCACTAATTTTATAACCAACAAAATCATAAGACCATTGAGACAAAGCTTGACTTTACAATGGTCATTTCACATCCAGCTCTGCTTTTTTCATCTTTGTGCATAAATTCTTACAGGAAATGATCCTAGAGATATATGTTGCCTGTAAAACCACCCAGAAGTAGATAGCACTATGCAAATAATAACTGCAACGAATTAAAATTGCATCTTTTTAGGCCCCTGTGTTTGAAAGTCAGTCACTGAGCGCAGGCTCTCATTTGTTAAAAACCCTCTGAAGTAGCCTGTTTATTTCAGCAATATACTCAGCACACTGCCAGAGCAGGCACCACCCACCACCACTCAGTGACTCAGAGGTTAAAGGGTTAGAGTGGGAGAAGGAAGGGAAGAGCTTCGAATGTGTCATTTAGTAAGACGCAATGAGAAATATGGATAAGCTATTTAACTGGCCTTGAGATCTGCTGAACAATTAATTCAGTTACATTAAGCATGATTCACCAGATGGTGTGTTTTGTCTTATATTTATTCATAATTTGACCCCTGGGCTGGAATGGTTTGCCTGAAATTCAATTATGTGAATCCACTGCTGATCTAAACCAGCCTATTGTGTCTCCAAATTAATAAATTTTGGACATTTCCCATGTAGTTTTTAGATGCAGCCTTTGGCACATGCGACACTGATCTACAGGGCTCTGCAAGGAATGATTTTCTCCCAATTCAAGGAACACAAAAGAGTGCACTGACCAGTAAGAGCAGTGACAGAAAACCTGTATGGTTGCAGAATTTTAAATAATTCATCCAGTTTATTACCTTTGATCTGATTAACCCTTCTTTGCAAAATGAAAAGAACAAGTAGAATATATGGCAACTGTACATCCCTTGCCTGGTTATCACAGTTGCTTGTCGCTCAGTAACGTCAAGGAAGCAAAGCAAATGCCATTTTCCTGAAGTGTTGTTGATGCTTAAACATAATTCTCCAGGAGGAAAAGCCAGCCAGTGCAGGCTCTTCTTTTGACTCTGTCCCCAAGCTGCTCCACATGATCAGACTAGTGGTGGGTGGGTCCCCCCCACCTCCTTCCCATCCTTGTCATTAAACCTGACCAACACATTGTGCTTCATCTCCGAGCAACTCCCACAACAGCACCACTCGGAGAAATGCCTTGTATTATACTTTTTTATCATTTCTGTAACAGTTTAGCAAACTTGGATTACAGTCATTGAGCATCTTGGCTGAAAGGTCTCAAAGAAAGGAACGATCAATCCATGACCAGTACTGTTCTCTAGGAACTAAATGCTCTTTCACAAAGATACGACAATAAAAAGTTTATTAAAAAAAAAAAAAAAAGAATAAAATAAATATACACAGCAATGAGGGGAAAAAACACTGCCAAAGTTTGCAGATTTTGGTTTTGTCTTTTAAGTCAATTTCTTTCCATCTACCCAACAAAAGCTGGGTAGGTGCTTTGTAGAGTTCAGTCTTGGAAGACTTCATGACACTAACATCTATTCAGTTGGCCTGATCCATTAGGTCATTCTGCAATTAGCTCCATTAATTTAAATTGATATATTCCTTTCTTATAGGAAAGGCTTCAGTCAGGCCTGCACTGGTATCAGAACTGCAGTAAGGGCAGCTGAGAAAAGTGTCCTCTAACAAGTGACATTGTGCAAGAGCACGTGTTGGGAAATCTTGAAAGCTCCGGATCCTTTCAAGCCCTTGCAGAACTGCAGGCTTCTGTGTCATTGTTGAAATTCACATCTTATAACTTCTTGGGTAACCTGAAAACCAGTGGGGCGTTTTGTTTGTTTTTAAGGAAAAAACATGTAATTTATGCCAGTGCACAGCAGTAGCAATTCTACCAAAGTCAGTGGAGTCATACTAGGGTAAAATCTGGATACATTACATGAAAATCATCAGGCGCTTTGTACACAAAGAGATAAACTTCCATGTGTTCTAACTGACCACCTGGGCACAACTGGAACAATATTTTGCAAGAGAAGGATTTATCTGTTTAAAAACACCTATGTAAAGAGTTAATCTTGAAATTATTAAATAACTGCCAACAGACTACAAGAAAGCTCAAGTCTAGCCCATAATGCGTTTAGCTGTCCTGAAGATTTTGTGAAGCAGAACTGACATGATGTTAATACTGTCTCTGCCAGAACTATTCAAATGGGCTTCAGTGGAAGTTTCACAAATAATCTTGTTTATTAGTAATTATGGGAAACGATGAGACAAATACAGTGTGTTAATGGGCTAATGGGATAAATAAAAAAAAATCACAAAGCTAGATAGTATTTTTAATGGTCTTTCTCCACTTCTATAAGACTAAAAAAGACTTCCCGCAGTCTAGATTATAAAGACAATTTTAAGACTGCGGGTACAAAATCAAGAACACACTGAAAATCACAGGGCAAAGCAACTCCATGAAGGAGTATACACAAAAGAGATCTTACTATCAAAAAAGATGTGTTCATAAGTTTCTCCAGAATTGTGCTGAAAATGTACTGACTCAAGCTTCAAAGAATACTTGTAAAATGCTTGAAAAGTGTTGTAAAAAAGTTATTACAGATTGTAGGTGAAACAGTGTACATTCTTTCCTAGGTACATGAAAAGTTAATAGTACCTGCAAGGCACACTGAAAGCACTGAAGAAATTTGTAGAAGTTAATTGGACAGTCTTTATTATGCTGAAGGAAGGAAAGTACTTGCCTGGAAACGGTGGAATAAACTCTGCAGGACACACAACTTACAACTCTATACCCATCAAAGTGAATATAATGAGCAATGAAAATGATACAAACCCAAAAGCTGGTAACTTAACTAGGAACTGGCAGCATAAAGATCATTCCCATTTAATGAATTTAAGAAACAGAACAGAAAATAGAGAAATAAACAAATAGCATATACTTATCAAAGTAACATCTGTGGCCATTCCGAGGGGAAAAAGTAAAGCTAATCTGAAACACCTTTTTCTCAGTAACTCCTAGACCAAGGGAGAGCATTCTTCAAGTACAAACAGGAGAACAGAGCTGAGCTAAATCCTGATGGAGAATCTGATTCTGCACATCTCAGAGACTGGCAGATTGCACCTTGTTCTGGGGGCTGTGGAAAACAAATGGAAACATATGACTGCCAAACTTTTTAACCTGCCAGGAAAACAGGACTGACTCATCAGAAAAGAAAAGAAAATACAATATCAAGAGAGAAAAGGACTTCAGTTCTTAGAAGAAAATATAAAAGCAGGCTATCAATAAACTTCACAGCAGTGGAGAGAGAATGAATATCGAGCAAGGGCTCACAATATTTGGTCGATAGGACTGTTGGCAGACCAAGGCAGTAAGGATCCAATTCCCTTTCTGGAAACCCTGGTTGCTGATCCCAGCATATAAATTTTTATGAAGCAAAATGGGGAATGTCCTAACTTGCACAGTATCAGACATATGTCACAGGGAGAAGACATTGCCTGTGGCTCATTAAAAGCAAAGCAAAACAAAACAACAAAAATACATTAATGCTAAGAGGTCAGAAATCCAGCTTTCCTCAGCAGTTCATTTCTCCAAATACCCTTAGATACACATGGGAGATTAACGAACAGCTAACAATAATGAATACATGAAATGAGCTCTGTATGAACCCAACTCTGGGACTGAACTCTGCCCTCAGTCTTGGCTTAAGCCCTCTGGCTTCTGCACCCCTTGCCATTCTCATGGCAGCCTACAGCTCCTACCCTGGGAGAGACAGCCAGTCCCAGGTGCGTACGCATGTGTCCGTTACTTCCACAATCAAAACTCCTGCTGAGCCTCATAGTGCAGCATGACTGGTGCTGAGTATCACTGAGTATCACTGCTCCCGCAGCAATTGCAAGTTTGTCTCCATTTTTAATGCTTTCCACAACTGTGATCCCCATGCTTATCCCCACATCCCTTCATCTACTCTGCTGATTCTGCCAACACAAACCCAGCTTTGCTGACTTAATTCTAAACCCTACTCTTCTCTCCCATGCCAGTTTAAAGTACCTTCTCAGGCTACTCTTTAAGGTGACTCACCACCTACCTTCACTCCTCTCTCAATGTCTACATGTATTACAATGCTGACAAAGCCATCAACTACTGCCAAAGTTGGTGCTCTGTAATGGAAAGATGCACTTAACTGGTACTTACTGGACACAAGGAATAGATCGGTAGTACAGCCCCACTCTCTCTTCCAGGTTCAAGTATCAGGCAGCTGAAATTTGCACTTGCTGAACCTCTGTCACTTCCCGTGGCTATTTTGGCTCCTTAGGGATGTCCCTGACCATTATGTATTCTAAACATGCACTAATGCACACACATTTAATTTTGTTCCCTTATACAGTTTTCCCAATATATTTGTGCTGACAAATTCTTATCTGCTCCTTCACTACTGCTCAGGTCTTAATATTTTATAGCAGGTGCTTGGTCCTTTAGCCATGGATGGAAGAGTTATTGACCCTTTCTGGGCTGCAGGAGTTTCAGGTATACAGTTGCAATCCATTCCTATTTCCAGGTTAAAAACTTTATTAGTAAGATGGTGATGCTACATTTTATATAAGTAAAAGGTAAATAGAAGGCCTTAATGCTGTATAGAAAGAGATCACAGACTAAGACTTCCAAATCTCCTGACTCCAAGTTCTTAAATTCCTTTCCTTTTGCTTAATCTTTTCCACCAGCAAGACAGCCGAATTCATCACTCGAAAGCACCAAAGTTTTATTCCTTATAGAGGAAGCAGTATTTTATTGCAGAAGCTACAAGCTACCTGTTCAGCTCACCAGAAGATTTATAGATTTCATCCAACTCCTTCCTTTTGCAAATGCCTAACTAGCATAGGCATAGCAATCAACATTTATTGTTCCCCTAAAACACCAACAGCCAAAACGCACTCAGCATATTTGGCTGCCACTGGTTGATAGCTATGGGCACTGGATCAGGCTTAGCTTAATTACTGTTCTCCTACAGCCACCCTATTGCTAGTATTCCTCGCAGGTATACCAAAGCCTCTGCAACACTAGTACCACAGGGATATGTTTTGAATATGGACTTTTTCAGTGCCATCTTCATTGTTTGGGAACAGTTTAGGCAGGCAGCAGTTTTAATTTGTTGCTAGCTTATATCTAACTAAATGTTTGATGCAGTAGTTCAGTGTCTAGTAAAAATCATCGCTTCAATCGCTCATGAAAGCACCGCAGAAAATGCTAGTATTAGTAGAGAGCAAGTATGGTCTCGTTATGGAGATTAAAATGTCTTAGCACTTGCACAGGTGTTACCCAGGTCAAGGCTGAAGAGCTCAAGAGTAATGTGGGAAACAGTGGCCTTAATTCATGTTTTTGAGGTTAAATACAAAGCATTGTTTCCCTTGCTTGAGTGTCTGGTACTTCTCTTAAAAATAACTGCACTAGGAGAGAGGTCAAATGTAGAAAGATTTTCCTGTCATCACAAATCTGAAAAAGAGAATACTTATACAAAAATCAATTTACTTGACCTATGCTGTTCAATTCTTCTGCTAATACTGCTGAAGATTTATGTTTGGTTAAAACTGTTCCCTTCCACAATCTAGCT
Source organism: Antrostomus carolinensis (assembly GCF_000700745.2). NCBI lineage: Eukaryota > Metazoa > Chordata > Aves > Caprimulgiformes > Caprimulgidae > Antrostomus > Antrostomus carolinensis. The sequence goes on from NW_010327967.1 coordinate 65,738, forward strand.
TCTCTCCCACTTGATTTTGCAGTAAGGTCACAATCCTGAGTTCATGATTTTATACTTTGTTGCCACAGACATAAACAGCAACACAAATTCACACAAGTTCTCTGCAGAATGAAAGACATCAAAGACCAAATTGTTACGGGAAAGAACATTTAAACACAAATATATATGCCACAAAATATTGTGCAGAAGAAAACCTAAGAAGAAAAATGACAGGGAATCCTTTTTCCCTTGCTGTAAATGCCCTCCTCTTGAATATCCCAGTGTCACAGAAGCTTCTGCCATGAAGGAACCCAGTTCAATCACATGAAACACGATCTTATTTTTGAAAGTCAGTTCTAAGCTGGGTGATAGTGAGTGGGAAGAGTAAACACTTCTGACATACTTGCAACAGCACTAGTGGCATATTTCCTCTAGAGTTTTTATTTCTGTTGCACAGACTCCCTTTCTTTACACGCCCACAAGAGCTCTAACACCTTTGTGTTAGATACTTGTGTAAAAATACTCACTATAAAGTCCCCAAGTAAACGAACACAAAGCAGATCATGAGACTCAGTAAAAACAGGTAAACTCAAATGACCTTCCCATCACACAGAAACATGCAGTACACTCACAAACATGCATTTTTTTAGTTTTTAGCTAGAAGACGTAGATACCTGAAAGCAGAAAAATAAACAGACTGAATAATATAACACACAATGAAATAAGCCTAACAGGGCATCATGTTAAATGCAACAGAAAAAGCACCTGAAATGTATTCAAACAAGTAACTGATGTTGCAGTGATTGCAGGGACCCTCACACATCCCTCATCTACATAAATTCCAAGTTGACCTGACTTTTTTTGCATGTATCATCACAAATAATCTGTTTAGTAATAACATGCTACAATTCTCAGTTTATGTTTAGGGGATAAAGTTAGGGTGCTTTAAGCAGAGATCCTAAAAGGACCCTGTCCCATCCAGTTCCCATTGATCATCTGGGTCTAAACAACTTAGGCTCATGCTTGGAAAATGCGAAGGAGCAAGGAATCAAATGTTGATCTCCCATGATGACCCGCCCACTGCATCCTTCTTGATCCTCTCTGGTTTGTAGCAACAGGAATAAACAGGTGTCTCTTCCACCCTCCTGGATAAAGGCACACTGATCAATCCATCTGTCACCAGTTACAATGCTGGAATACTTGTCTCCAGGTGCAAAGGCTCACTTGGACTTTCTTCTCAGCCCTCCTGGCACCTTGGAAGGAGCAAGATGCAGTCTCCATTACTGCACTCCGAGCACAAGGCAAATGAGACACTTGAACGTGGTCAGGACATATGCACAAGCTAGGCTGGCAGGTTAAGGCAAGATGAATCCTCACTTGTCCACTGGAGGACCTGGCAAACATGAAAAAATGCTCCCCAGAGAACATGGACAAGCACTGCGCTGCACAGACTAAGCACTTCTCATAGTAAGGCAAAGAGGTCAGGATCTATCAAGCAGCATGTTGATTTTTTCTATGGATGTAAGGTGCAACGCAAAGTGCTTCAGAGCTTGAGTGTGACCACCCTCAGTTAAAAAAGGAGCTGACAGTTTCAAGTGGCTGCCATGGGCCAAGCAGACAAAGAGCTCTTTCCTTAAGCTCAACAGCTGCCCTGACCTGTGTACTTTTTCAAGTCTTTCCTGAGATGCAGAGAGCTTTTGCACTCCACATATGCTGAAGCTGACACGACTCAGCATGGGAAATATGCACCTCCCTGTGCTCAGCCAGAAGGAAAGGCCTACAGATACCAGGAAAAAAAATGACAAGAGATTTGACTCTGTTTTCTTGCTAAAATCGGGGCGGGGAGAGAAAGATAGAGACCAGAAGTCATCTTCCCCTCCGCCCCCCCCTCTTTTAAGATGTGTATGGTATTAAAGAACACAGAGAACCAAAGTCATTTTGAACACAAGACAAAAGGAATGAGAGAATAGCAGGCAGCTTGTTATGGCACAGCTATCAGCTACAAAGCACCACTTGTTATCTATGAGCTAAAAATATTATGATGATTAATGGCAAGAATGAAGGAAAAAATAAATAATAGATGGAAGAATAAATGATGCAATGATGTTTTTTAAAAAAAAAGCACGTGATATTTCACCATTTACAATAGGATCTGAATAGGTTTCAGTTGTCTATAGCATCATTCATCTTCAAGATCCTGAAGAACTTTAGGAAGGAGTGGGTTGGACTGGTACTGCTGTGACTCTGATGGCAGCTGGAACAGGCATTAGTCACAAAAAACCAGCCCACAAACAAATATTACAGCTGTTCTTCAGTGTGTGAAAAAACTCTGCAAATCTATACAGTTAACACTGTTGGATACTTAATTTCTCTTTTGACTAAGATGGTAAGGACAGCACAAAGACACTGGTGATGGACAGTTGTTAATTCTGAGGTCATGGGCTCAAATTCTTCGACCTCTTGAGTGTTTGGAGTGCTCATTGGTTATTCAGCAGCCCATGTGAACACTTGGACAGGGGCACTCTG
>NW_010327968.1:0-6812 GCF_000700745.2 Antrostomus carolinensis
TACTGATGTGTTTAGTTGTTGCTAAGAAATCCAGGACTTTCCAAGTTCCTATGCTTTGCTAGTCTGCAAGTGTAGAAGAAGTTGGGGGAGTATAGCAAGAACAGATCCAAATTCACATTTGGATATGCCAATGGGATATTCCATATCATATAACATAATGTTCAGTGTATAAACGAGGGTTAGTCGGAAAACTCTCTCTCTCTTTTCTGGAATTGTGGTTGCAGGATTTTCTCTCCTCTAGGATTGCTAGCCAGGAATGGGCTGGGCATTGGTTAGCAGGTGGTGAGCAATTGCACTGTGCATCACTTATTTGTATATTCTATTATTACTATTAATATCATCATTATTATTTTTATTTTCTTTTATTTCACTTATTAAATTGTTTTTATCTCAACCTTTACATTTACTCCTCCAATTTTCTCCCCAATTCCTCAGGGTGGGGAAGCGTGGGCAAACGGCTGTGTGGTGTTTGGCTGATGGACAGGTTAAACCATGTCACAAGTTATTACAAAGGATTATCTATGATGTGACATTATCTGGAGGACTATGTGAAGAAGTGCTCATATCATCTCAAGACAAAGTTATTTTAGAATACTAAAGGAAGCTCAAAGAATGATCATGAGAATAATGATGAAAGAAGAAAATGCATCGATGTAGAGAGGTGTGAAAAAATACAACTCCTAGGAAATACCGAGAGGTGTCACAAGAACTACAGTATATAACGATATAGAAGGTTATTCAGCAGACTTTATTGTGCATGTCAATGCTCTTGACAAATGTCACTGAGGGATAGTCAAAGATCAAAAATAATTTTTTACCTAGCACATACTTAATACATGGATAGGCTTTGAGATCAGAAGTTTTAAAAAAAGGAGTATTTTGATATGCACCAAGAACTGTAAGTGTAAGTTAGAGCAATACAAAGCAGCAAAAGAATTGGAAGCAGAAAGTATCTTTTGGTAAATTGTAAATTGCAGGGTTTCAGAATTTTAATGAATTTCTAATTTTTAAAGGCCAACATAAACCTGTTGTGGGGGTAGCCAGATTTTTTCCGTGACTACTGCTAGGAACTTACTTTCTGTATTCTGTCTGGTACTGTCCACAGTCAGCAACAGGTATTTTACTAGATGGACATTGGATATACTTTAACAACATTGTTCCTGAGATTGCAAGAACCACAGAAATAGTTGACTAAAATTATAAGACATATCATTCATCCAAGCTACAAAGACAGTATAAGGTACAAAACTCATAAGCAGTCACCTCTAGGTGATAACAGAAAATTAAAAATATCAAGATGAAATACATAGGTCACAGGGATACAAATTAGGTGTATATACTACAATGCATTGAATAATTGAGGCTATACATAAAAGTAGTAGAAACAAAAATAGCTTGAGGAAAAGTTGGGGCATTAATTATATATTTTCCATACAAGGATTAAGTAATCAAATACGTCCATTATTTTAGCAGTGCAAATATATTTCTTTGCAAACAATATGAATCAGGTAAATTTCATCAGGTATGACTGTTAAAAATTTAAAATCTGAAGTATTTTAATTATTTCCTGTCATTCTTATTCTGTTCCCTGACCAGATAGATAAAATATTATTAGCAGTTCAGGATGCACGTACTGTACATTTCTTGGACAGAATGAGTAATTGAATAAAACATACACATAAAATAATAAATTGTTTAATCTTTACTTCCTTTGCTATGTAGGCAAAAGACTGTGCTTAATTCCTCTTTCAGCACAGCCAAAATAATTTTGTATGGATGTGCTGTTCTCACTCAGAAGGGTGTGGTCTGACATTTTCTGTCTTAACTACCTCTGTGCCAGGGCTCTGGCAACAGACTTTGGGAACTCTGCTCCTCCTTATGTCCCATCACATATGAAATATGCAGAGTTCATTGCAATTACCTCGTTTTAATTGTCTGTCATCACTTCAGCCTATGCTGAAAATAACAAGCTGCACAGCCCTAAACACAAGGACAAGATCAATCTGTGGCTCATTTAAGTGTCTATCTAACAATATCCTAAGTGTTCTGGACTCATTCCAGCAGAACAACTACTTTTGAACTCAGAGCTAAACATTGGAACTGTCCAGCTGAATCCAATGAGACATCCATCTCATCCTTGAGGCTAAACAGTTGCAATTGCTGGGCCTAATTATTTTTTTGGATCAGAGACAGTATGCTCAGCATTTTGCAAGATCAAGATTTGGCCCAGAACATTTTAGAACTCAATCCTGTAGTTTGTTTTCTTTCCCAGTTTTCCAGTACAATTGTAGGAAGTAGTCCAACCTTCATGTGAGCAAATAGATATACTCAAATTTTCCTCAAAATGATTGTGCAGTAGTTTAACCACAGGTAGACCGTGCGCTCCTGTACTCTCTCCCCATCTGGTGAGATGGGAAGGAATCACAACAAAGGGACCACAGATTAGGATGAAGGACAGGGATGGCTCACACACCAGTTATGGTCATGGGCAAAAAATACTCAACCTGGGGAAGAAAAATCGATTTAATTTGTTGCCATTCATCTGAGTAGCACAATGAGACATAACAACCACATCTTGCAACACCTTCCCACACCCCTCCCTTCTTCCCCTGCTCAAATTGCTTTGTTCCCAGTTTCTCTACTTTCTTCCCTGCAGCGGCACAGCGGACAGGGAATAGGGGTTGAAGTCAGTTCACCATTGCTGCTCTTCCCAGCATGAAAGTCCAGGAACAAGATGTTCCAACGCAAACTTCCTATGGAGTTGCGGACCTCTTTGGGCTCAGCTCCCAGCTCCAGCATGGGGATGTTCACAGGCTGCTGATAGGCCTCCGGTCCAGTGTACCTCTGTGACGAACTGCACTATAGACTTGTCTCAAAGACAGCTTGCAAAGACAGTCACAAGACCACCAGGTTCTGGAAACCCCGACCTGTGAAGGCGCCCTGCCTGAGGGGGTGTTCTGCCCTGACATGTCCCTGCCCCAAGTGTTGGGGGGCACAAAGAGATGTGCCATTGCTATGGAAACTACAGCCCTCGAAGGGGTATTTAAGGAAGGCCAGCACGGGCAAGGGTGGGAGGGAGAAAAGGAGGGAGAGAAGGAGAGAGACAGAGAGGACGACTTTCTGACTGTACGGTACCACGCCACGTCTCGTCACCGCTGGAACAAGCAACTGAGACCTCCTCGCCCACCTCTCACCGTCTCCTCTCCGCTGGACCTGTGGTGGTGACTATTTTTGCTGCCCTATCCCGACTCCTTGCTTGATTTTCATCTTTCATTCCATCCTGTCCTATTGCTATTCTCTTTCTTACTCTTCTTTTTGTAATTAAAGGTGTTCTGGGAGTACGGCATGTGACCTCGTTTGTATCTTAATCTCGCTCTTAGGATTGTATTGAAACCTTCCCTGACATTGGATTGGGATATTTAAATGATCCCAACATCAGATCAGGACAACCTCCTAACCCTCTGGCTCTGGGGATCCACCCCTGCTCTGGCACTGAGTGTCTCTTGGGGTCTCAATTCAGTCACACTTGCCCTCAGACTCAGCTTTCCTGCTCCACAATAGAGTCCTCCATGGCCTACATGGGAGTATTTGCTCCGCTGTTGAACTTCCATTGGCTGCCGGGCACCTGCTTTGCCTACTCCTACTCCATGCAGTTGAACTGGGTGTCCGAAGTTCTCTGTCCTCTCCCTGGAGGAAGTGATGTTTGAATATTAACTAGCTCTCTTGCACCCCTCATTCCTTCAAGGGTCTGATCCCACGGGATCTTCCTTCCAAGAAGGAAGAATGACTTCAAAAAAAGTTACGTGTGGTCAAAATGAATCCAATTTTTACCCTAATATTTCATACCTTGCCTGACAACTTTGTAAATACAAATAACGGAAGATTCAGGAGAAGAACAAGACCCTTAGTTCAAAACAAATCACAGAATACTGAACATGGAGAAAACAGTTAGAACAACCATGGGAAGCATCTGGTCTTTGTGAACTTAAAAATACATGGAAAATACATCTGTGGAAAAATTAGAGCACCGTCAACTGTTGTGTCCAGCTATTTCATTAACAATTCCTTATTCCCACTTTGTTTTCTCAGTGCAGAGTTATCACTACAGTAACTCAATCATGTTAAGAAAACTGCACTGTAAATAAATTTTAGCACAAAATACATATTATACCCAACTTAGGTCTGCACTGAACATTAGTTTGCTCTATAAAGATTAATTGTTCAGAGTACTAATAATCAGGCAAGATATGCTGTAAATTTAATTGTAAGAGCTACAGAGACTAGATTTAAGATTCTTCCTAACTTAAGTCTATTCACAGGTTTCCTCAACCAAACTATAGAAAACACCTCCTCTGACTGGTGATTCCTGGAAATAATAAACTCTGATACGGAAGCTAAGTTAAATGATACAATTTTTGAGAATTTTTTTACAGTGATCTGGCAACTACATGGTAAAAATCATATAAAAGATCATATAAAACATAATATTTCCTTTTTAGTGAGACAGTAATAGTTCTGGCACCATTTTCTATAGGTTGATCAGTATTAATTTTTACTTTGGGACTGCTGTATGACTCTACTGTCATGAAAAAGTTATAACTGGAGTTGGTCAGGTTCCTCTGTTATTCCTTTATATATCTAAATGGCACAAAAAATATTTTTCTTGAGAAGGTATTTTTAAATTATTATTGCTTCTTGTAAGGAAAGGTTTCCTTTCATAACATTAGTTGTCATCAACATAAGTTCACTGGTGATCTTAACCATTATGAAACTCCAATCCAGAAGACTGAAAGGAAATTCATATGAAGGGATCTTTACAGAAATACATGCCTGAGACTACCAATGTTTTGAAATTCTCATTGATTTTTAATTGTTTTCCTTAAGGCACAATCAGTTATTCTGCAGTAGGAACTTGGTTTCAGGTTATGAAAAAAAAAAGCTATTATGTTGAGACCAGCTCTTCGGAACTGGTCTCAATGTCATTGGGAGAGACTGGAGAATGGTGGTGGATGAGAACCTCAACATGAGCCAGCAATGTGGACTGGCAGCCCAGAGGCCAACCATACCTTGAGATGCATCAAAAGAAGCGTGGCCAGCAGGTTGAGGGAGGTTATTCTCCCCCTCTACTCCGCTCTCATAAGGTCCCACCGGGAGTACTGCATCCAGTTCTGGAGCCCCCAACACAAGAGAGACATGGACCTGTTAGAACAAGTCCAGAGGAGGGCACAAGGATGATCTAAGGGCTGGAGCACCTCTCCTATGAGGACAGGCTGAGAGAGTTGGGGCTGTTCAGCCTGGAAAAGAGAAGGCTCCGGGGAGATCTTATAGCAGCCTTCCAGTACCTGAAGGGGGCCTACAAGAAAGCTGGGAAGGGACTTTTTACAAGGGCAGGTAGTGATAGGACAAGGAGAAATGGCTTTAAGCTGGAAGAGGGCAGGTTTAGGTTAGATATTAGGAAGAAGTTCTTCACTGTGAGGGTGGTGAGACATTGGAACAGGTTGCCCAGAGAAGTTGTGGATGGCCCCTCCCTGGAAGTGTTTAAGGCCAGGTCGGATGAGGCTTTGAGTAACCTGGTCTAGTGGAAGGTGTCCCTGCTGATGGTAGTGGGGTTGGAACTAGATGATCTTTAAGGTCCCTTCCAACCCAAACCATTCTATTATTCTATGATTCTATATACAGTGCCAGTAAAGGACTTGGACGCTACAAATTAAGCTGCTTCAAGGCAACTCTATTCAGTTGACCTTCACAGCAGAATCCAAGGTTCAGTATTAAGTCCTGACAGAGTACACAAGGAAAACTAGAGTCTTCAAGGGGAAAAGAGAGTGAGGGGAAGATCCAAAAACTGATACAGAACCCATCACAGAAAATTTCATGCATAGATGAATTGATTCCCTGTTTGGTGTTTAGGAGCTTAACTCCACTTCATTGAGTTTGCACATTGAGTTTTGTGCAAACCAGTTCCTGAGACCAAAATACCTTCCTGAAGGTGTGTTTGCCTATTATTACTTAAAACTAAATCAAACAAATAAAGAAACAGATTTTTTTTGGAAAAAAAAACAACAAAACCCAAAATAAAACCAAACTCACAACAGTTGAGTAGATCTTGGTTTTTCTATACCTTGGATCCTTGAGGATAAGGTGCCACTATCTTTTTATTCAATATTCTGGTTAGAATACTTGACCACTTGAACAAGTTGAAATCCCTAGTCCAACTGGCAGGAGAATAGCCTAAATAGCAGGACAGAAAGTTTAAGGGTTGTCTTCCTGTCCTGGTTTCACTGGGGTAGAACCATAGGCCAGCCATGGTATGCAGGCTGTTAACAGTTTCAAGTCATCCAGGTGCTCCAGCTAGGAGAGGCAAAAGCCAGGGCAGCTGACCCAGGCTGTCTAGCAGGTGTATTCCGTACCATAAATGTCATGCTCATTATAAAGGGGGAAGTTTACTGAGGCTGGAAGGGCTTCTCTTGCTTTGCCTTTCTGCCTATTAAGGGTCACCATTCCTGCACTGGGCTGAATATAACTTTGTTTACTTGTGTTTCATTAAGTCTGTTTTCACATCCACATGTGGACCTCCTCCTTTTCCTGATTATTTACCTCCTCAGCTGGGGTAGGGTCACTGGGGGATAGAGCAACTGCTGTAGTTTAGCTGCAGATGAGGTCTAACTGTAGGCACTTCTTTTCTGCGTAAAAGGAAACCTTTAAGGGAGGTCACTCAAATGAGATCTAGAATGGGTAACTTATTGCTAAGTGCACTTGAATAATAAGTAGGGAAAAAAGCCTTGGAGGAGAGAGCTGAATACAGGATTTCTAAT
>NW_010327969.1:0-7268 GCF_000700745.2 Antrostomus carolinensis
CAGGCCCACCTCTCAGGCCTGTCAAGGTCCTGCCATCCTGCCTCTGGATGGCATCCCGTCCCTCCAGCACCACACAGCTTGGTATTGTCAGCAAACTTGCTGAGGGTGCACTCAATCCCACTGTCCATGTCACTGACAAAGATGCTAAACAGTTCCAGTCCCAACACCGACCCCTGAGGGACACCACTTGTCTCCACTTGGACATCAAGCCGTAGACTGTAACTCTTTGAGTGCGACCATCCAGCCAGTTCCACTGAGTGGTCCATCCACCTAGTCCATGCCTCTCCAACTTAGAGAGAAGGATGTCATGTGGGACAGTGTCAAATGTCTTGCACAAGTCCAGGTGATGACATTACCTGCTCTTCCACTATCCATCAAAGCTGTAACTCCATCACTGAAGGCCCCCAAATTGGTCAGGCATGGTTGGCTTCACCAACATGACCTTGGTGACCTTGCTCACCAATCACCTCCTCAATTCTCATGTGCCTTAGCATAGTTTCCAGGAGTATCTGCTCCATGATCTTGCCAGGCAGAGGTGAGACTGATCGGCCTGTAGTTCCCCGGGTCTTCCTTGTTCCCCTGTTTAAAAATGGGGATTATGTTACCCCTTTTCCAGTCTGTGGGAACTTCACCAGACTGACAGGACTTCTCAAATACGATGGATAGTGGTTTGGCAACTTCATTGTCCAGTTCTTCTAGGATCTGTGGATGCACCTCAGCAGGTCCCATGGACTTGTACACATTCAGTTTCCTCAGATGGTCCCGAACCTGATTTTCTCCCACAGTGGGCAGCTCTTCACTCTCCCAGTCTCTGCCTCTGCCTTTTGCGACTTGGGGGATGTGACTTGAGCACTTGTTGGTGAAGAATGAGGCAAAGAAGTAATAGAATACCTCAGCCTTCTCCATACCCTGGGTGATCAGGTCTCCTGTTTCCTTCCGGAGGGGGCTTACATTTTCCCTAGTCTTCCTTTTGTCCCCAACACTCCTACAAAAGTTTTTCTTGTTGGCCTTGATGTCCCTGGCCAGATTAATTCTGCCAGGGCTTTAGCTTTTCTAACCTGATTCCTGGCTGCTCAGACAATTTCCTTGTATTCGTCCCAAGCCACCTGTCCTTGCTTCCACCCTCCATAGGCATACTTTTTGAGTTTGTCCAGGAGCTAGTTGTTCATCCATGCAGGCCTCCTGGTGTTTTTACCCGACTTCTTCTTCGTTGGGATGCATTGCTCCTGGGCTTGGAGGAGGCAATCCTTGAATATTAACCACTTTTCTTCAGCCCCTCTTCCATCCATGGTTTTAGCCCATGGAACTTGACCCAGCAGGTCCCTGAAAAATTCAAAGTCTGCTGTGAAGTCCAGGGTAGTGAGCCTGCTGCGCACCCTCCTTGCTGACCTAAGGATCTTGAACTCCACCATTTCAGTGTCACTGCATCCAAGGCTGCCCTTGAGCTTCACATTCCCCATCAGCCCCTCCTTGTTGGTGAGGACAAGGTCCAGCACAGCACCTCTCCTCATTGAGGAGACTGAGAGCAACCCTGAGGAGAAGGACTTGGGGTGCTGGGGGACGAGAAGCTGAACATGAGCTCTGGATTGGTTAAGCCCTGCTGTGTTGTCATTCCAACAAATATTGGGGTGGTTGAAGTGCTCCATGGGGACCATGAGGTCTTGTGAACATGAGGCTGCTCCAGCCTACAGAGGGCCTCACCTGCTCAGTCTTCTTGGTTGGTTGACCTGTAGCAGACCCGCACTGTAATGCCACCTGTTCCTGTCCTCACTCTGATCCTGACCCATAAGCTCTTGGTCAGCTCCTCATCCATCCCCAAACGGAGCTCCATGCACTCCAGTTGGTCGCTGACATAGAGGGTGACATCCCCTCCTCATGTCCCCTTCCTGTCCTTCCTGAAGAGCCTGTACCCTTACATTCCAAAGCTCCAGCCAGAGGAGCCATCCCACCACATCTCCATGATGCTAATCAGGTCATAGCCGTGCAGGAGTGCACGTCTCTAACTCCTCTTGTTCATTTTCCATGCTGCATGTGTTTGTGTAGAGGCATTTAAGTTGGGTCCCTGATGAAGCTGGCCTACTGGCTGGAGCAGCTGGAATTCCATCAAGCTGCTCCTCTGGTGCTCTCCTGCTGACCTGTGATCCTTCCTTAAGCTCTGGGCACCTGTTGTTGGCAGTATCGCCAAACTAGAAGGAGTGGGGTGGATTGAGGTTCCCCTCCCTCAGCAACTTTAGTTTGTTCAAGTATGTAGGTTTCCCTGGAAGGGTGCAAGAGGATCTACCATAGCCATACACACTCTTGAGGTGGTTGGCCTTCTGGTTCACATCATCTTTTACTGATAAAATCACCTCCATCTAAAGAACAAATTACAGAAGACAATGTTTGTAGAACTTGAAATGCCTTTTCCTCTCTCCTACTTAGAAGTTCGACTACTTTCAGAAGTTCATTTGATATACTTCTAAATATTTTTAAAAAGCTATCAATTAAAGATGTTAAGAAGCAAACATGGTTCAACAGAAAGACTAAGAATGTTACTACCTACCACAAGATTCAGTAACAGAAGAAGTTTGTATGTTGTATCTTAAAGTAAAGCTTTATAACAATTTTGTTGGGAAAACAGCGAGAAAAAGAGAGGGAAACTGCATGACAGAGGCTCTCTACAGAAACTGCATAAATAAATCAATGACCTCTTGTCCAGAACAATGAGTTAACTCAGACATCTTTTCAAGATTTGCAAGATTTAACAAGTGGAAAGAAGCTGGGGGCCCTAGAATTTATGCAAAGAGTATGCTGTCATTAGTAGAGTTATTCAGAGTCTGGACAAATACAGGAACTTTCACCAGACCTTCAAAAGCTACTGTGTCTAAATATGCAATCACAAATATTAATGAGTGCAGCTGTCAGGCAAAATTTTGACATCAACACCAGACAGCTTCCACCATGAAAATACTTTGTATGGCATCACTTGCTAAAGTAACAAGAATTTGGAAGCCACTCTTCAAAAGCAACAAATACTTTGTCACATCCAAGAAGTTGCACATGGATAATTAATGCTACAGGAATGCAGATACTCTGCATCTGAGCATATTGGCAGCACTCAAATTCAAGCAGGAACTTAAAAACCACACAGCTTTCCAAATCAGTTAATAGATAGTAAGGTAGTACCTAAATGCACAAAGGTATGCAAACTGTATCCTTCTTCCCACTGAAACATCAGTAACAAAACTGAAATGCCAAAAGCCAGGACAATGCTATCTATATACAAGCATTTCAGTGAAGCCTGAAATACAGTATGACAGTTTTGGAAAAAGCCTCACAATATTGTTGCATCTTATACATGCCTTACAGTTCCTCCATCTATTTCTTTAAAAATCAAGGAAAAACTCGTTTTGTGTATGCATGGCATGTTTAAAATACATCTATGTTTAGTTTCTGATTACACAGAATGTTGAAGAGTGAGTAAATGAACAAAAGTTTTATTATACAAAAATATAATTATTGAAAGATGGATTGATTTCACCTTTAAGAATGGACATACTTTTATTGAGCAAATTTATGCTTAACTTCTGGTGATAAAATCAGCAGAAGTTGCTAGTGTTTTTTCATTGATCACAAATAATTTCATTATACATTATTTATTAGACATTGGCAAGCGAATAGTCACAAAATAAAAAATTACACTTATTTCTCGAGTTTTAGCCACTGCTGTGCTTCTTCTGCATATTCCCTCTTAACGAACATCCTTTTTTGCCTCTTACCTTAGTGATACACTGTAATGGATTTTGGTGGTCTGGCAAAATAATCTTTTTTAAATAGTGGTAGACTGTTAGGATACAATGGCAAGCTCAAAAAAAGATGCGACAAAAGATTAAAAGCAAAATATTTTTGTTTATTGCAATGTCTGAATTTTGAGTATTTGCTTAAATTACAGATATTTATTTTCCATGTACTTCCCATATATTTCTTCAAACAAGGAGGTCACAGCAATGATGAAAAGGTTCAAAAGAATTAAAAGAACCATTTATAAATGTGTTCAATGCCTACTTAAGTAGTAACACTAATTTTAATACCATTAGCTCTCTTCAGACTGCTACTTCACCTTAAAGCTTCTCAAAAAGCACAGAGCAAAACTCCTCTGCACTTTTCAGCTCAGATACATTTTTACTTTAAAAGGAGTGTGACCTCTGTAAGTGCCTGGCAGGATTCCTACTAGCTTAGCAACAAACTGAAGTGCTCCAACCTCACTGTATACCTGGACAATGTGGGCAAGTGATGTAGGATTAGCTGCCAACAAAGTTTAGCTCCATTCTGCTCACTGCAAGTAAACGTTTTCCAATTACACGCTAAACACCAGGACAAGCAGTAGGGCATTTACCTAGTAAAAGATGACAGGAAGGTGTACAAGCAATAGTACTCTCAAGAAGAGGGAAGACTCCCTAATTAATTGCATTATCAAGCTCAAAACTTCATGGTTCTGGGGACCAAAATTACATGACTGTTCCACATATATTCAAATGGAATAATCAAGCTAACACTTGTGATTAATCACTTGTGATTAAGAGGTTTTTGCTTCAAGACTGATCACTGCAAGGAAGAAGAATGAAGACTATATATACTCCACCTTCTTTTATAATATTTTTTTTTAAATCTCTCCTCCTCACCCCCAAAGGAAAGGCTAATTCATCAACATATAAAGCCACATCCAGCCACACTGCCACGCAGTAACTTGTTATTAGGAGACAGTAAGAAATTTGTAAGGTGACAACAAATATTTGCTTCAAAATCAAAGCAAACACAAGTTTCAGAAATTAATAAAAAACATTTTAATAATAATGGAGGAACATTTTATATGACAACAGACAGAGAGCACATGAATCAGCTCCTAAATCCACCTCTCAGTGGCTGGATCTCTTGTCTCAAGAATCAGTTATTTTGCTACACAAACAGGAATACACTCACCTTCTCTCTGCATTATGAAAAAAAAAGCCTCAGAAACAGCAGCCTAAGACCATGCCCTCAGGCTTTCAAGTATTTTCAACCTGGGATCACCACATACTGCAATCAAGTTTAATTTCATTATTTTTTCAAGATTTATATTCTCCTTTGACTACTATGTATCCAGTTATGTCCAAAGGAATTCTCTTATGCCAGGAGAAGATGTTGACAGCAGAAACAGTTCCAACATCTTATTTCCGGCATCCTTGTCGGGCATTACCACCCCCACAGCCCAGCTGGCAGACTGGAAAATGGGTGTGCACCTTTGCTGCTACAGTAAAACAATTCAGTCACAAGACAAACTGACAACGAAAGTCGATTTAAGGTTGAGCCCTGTACTGGGGTTGAGCCACCAGACAGGATATGTGTGGAAATGCCAGACACATCATGCACTCAAAGAGTCTCCAATAGCTTTAATTGGAGAAAAGCGAATACAGCGTTCTGCTGCATCTTAGTCTGAACAATTCAAAGCTTGCTTATCAAAAGAATCTTTCCTCCTGAACTCTCATCACTTCCCTGACACATTTTCAGCACCAGGAAGTGGTGGAAAGTCTGTCCCAATCAGGTGAATCCATTCATCACCTTTTTCCTGAAAGCAGTTAGCTGCAACTGTCAAGATGCCAGAAATTTGGCACTTTGGAGTACAACATCCGGAGAAACACAAACAACGTGCAAAACTCCCAGAGGCACCAAGATACCAAAGTGCTCTTCCAGAAGCTTAACTAAAACCTGTACGCTGTTGGTGTGGGAGACATCAGACATCAAACTGCCTGGACCTCAGCCTGGACAGTTGTCACTGTACCAGCATTTACTGTTGATGTCAAACCGTCTGCCTCCGCATGCTTCCAGAGCTAGATGCACCACATGCAAGACAATGAAAGCTCCAAGGTGCAAAGAGCCACCACACTGAAATTAGCTGTGACAGAGGCATCTCTGACTCAACCTGCACACAGTCAACACATTACTGGAGAAGACCTTTCTCTAAGGGAATGATCATTTGAGGTTCTTGTTGCACAAGTTTGTCAGAACACCAACTCTATTATCCTTAACACCTCAAAACAGCCACAAGGACTGGTGATAAGGATTATGGTGTTGACATAGTAAGGAACTGTACCTGAAAATTTTACTTTCACAGGCACCAAATCCAAATAGAAGCACCAAACTTTTCAAATGCTATGTTGCACACCTGGGTGGTCTGCCTAATGGCATTAGAGTACCAACTCCACAAAGTCAATACATTTTTGAGACAAGAAAACCCTGAAGCTGCTTGCATGCAAGATTTGTCACATCTTGTGTTGATGGTTTATTTCTGTAAGTGGTAGTTTCACCTAGCTAGCAGTCAAACACAGACACTCTCTCACTCTTCCCACTCGAGGAAGAAGAAAATTATCCTAGCAAAACCAGGACAGTCCCTTGTTTGTAACAAGTTGCAAATTAGTGTTACCCTCAGCCAATCAATTAATTATAAAAGCTAAGAAAAAAGAAGAGTTAATCATAGAATCATTTTGCATGGAAAAGACCTTTAAGATTATCGAGTCCAACCATAAGCCTAACACTGCCAAGTCCACCACTAAACCATGTCCCTAACCTCCAGGGATGGTGACTCAACCACTTCCCTGGGCAACCTGTTCCAATGTGTGACAACTCTTTCGGTGAAGACTTTTTTCCTAATATCCAATCTAAACCTCCCCTGGCACAACCTGAGGCCATTTCCCTCTTGTTCTATCACTTGCTGCTTGGGTGAAGAGACAGAGACCTACCTCACTACAACCTGCTTTCATGTAGTTGTAGAAAGCAATAAGGTCAACAACATATTTGTCCTTAATACCGAAAATACTAAATATCCTGCCAATTCGTCCACCATGTACAGTTGAGATTGGATCCATTAAGAGAACTCTTGGAAGAAGTCCGTAATACTCATAATTACTCATAGGAGGTACAAACCTTATAATGATACTCCATTAAGGAGGACATTGGTTCTTAGAAGGCCACAAACCCATCCCACTGTCTAACTTCTGAGAATGTTACACTGCATCCAGTGCGCAGATTTCTTTAGTCCATTGTTACTTGTTTCTTCCAGTCTTCTGAACTTCAGGGGCTCTGACCAGATCAAGGGATGTGCTAACACTCCATAGCCAAGTTACTGCTGAGTAGTAGCACCTTAAGTAGTAGTACAGATTCAGCATTTCTAACAGAATATGAACATGACATTTTGAACACTAAAGTAGAACCGTGCAAGGAGGAGGTAGTCATGTGTGACAGCTATTCCTGCT
>NW_010327969.1:7283-8471 GCF_000700745.2 Antrostomus carolinensis
CTTTCCCTCCTGACACTGATAACTCAAAGCTTCCATCACTGTAGGAAGCCATTACATCAAACACTGTCCAGACATAGCACAAACCAAGCAATCTCCTCAAAGAATTTATATCCTAGAGAACAAAGGGCAAATTACACTGGATAAAGAAACTAAAACAGAATGTTTTATCAGACTAAGTTAGTGCACAATTTACAACTGATCTTCCTCTGTGTGTCACAATATAAAACATATTCAGATAGCTAACAGGTTGTCCTGTTTTTTGCTAGGATAGGGTTAATTTTCTTCTTAGTAGTTAGGAAGCACTGTGTTTTGGTTTCAATGAGGATTGTTATGAGAACAATGTTGATAACTACAAGGACACTGTGCTTGGGCAGTATCCAAGAAGAGAGGACTGGAAGGGGGGAGTGGAGAAAAAAAACTATAGTAGGTAGTAAAAGCCAGAATTGACAGTTGGACATGCCAATGAGATATTCCATATCATATTACATCATGTTTAGTGTATTAACCAGGGCTGACCAGAAAGGGGGGAATTCTCTTGGGAATCGCTCAGGTTCCTTTTTCTGGGATTGCAATTTTGGTTTTGGGGTTCCTTTTTGCTTTTCTGGGATCGTTATCAGCAGGTGGTGAGCAATCGTACTGTGCATCACTCATACACATATGTATATAGTTGTTATAATTATTACTCTTATTATTGTTATTATTTTAATTTTATTTTACTCTAATTATTAAATTGTTCTTATCTCAACCTACAAGTCTCCTCATCTTTACCCCTCCAATCCTCTCCCAGATTCCCGGGGGGGAGAAGGGGAGGGGGGGATGGTGCTGCAAGTGGCTGTGTCTTGTTTGGCTGCCAGCTGAGTTAAACTAGCACACAGGTTTATGGCATTTATTATACCCTCAGAAAACGAAACCATGACAGAAAAAGGGCAATGCCTACTGGTATCACTAGCAAACAAAACAGCCGTACATAGCAAGAAGTCTCCACCTCCAAGAGATCTGAAGACAGACTAAGTTCTCATTTTACATACCGAAAGGAAAGAAAACTGAAAGTACACGCGAGACAGCAAAGAACCAGCCGGGTGAAGTATGTAAACGGCGGCCACCGCTGCGGACTTCGGCGAGGCGGTTACGAGGCTCAAAACGGGAAGCGACCGGCGCTGACCGCCGACACCTTGGACAGCACAAACA
>NW_010327970.1:0-1289 GCF_000700745.2 Antrostomus carolinensis
GTTCGATTTTCGGCGCACGGGGGGGGTTTTTTGGGGTGAAAACACGCGGGATCGGGTTTCTCCTCCACCCCCCCGGGGTGAACGGGCCTCGGGCAGGAACCCGCCGAGCCCGGCCCGCGGGCGGGACAGGTCCTGGGGCAGCGGGACGGGGCAGCGGGGGGGTCGGTGCTGGAAACGGAGATTTTGGGGCAGAAATGGAGATTTTGGTACCAAAAATAGATATTTCGGTGCCAGAAACGGAGATTTTGGGGTAAGAAATGGAGATTTTGGTGCTAGAAATGGAGATTTTGGGGTAAGAAATGGACATTTCAGTGTCAAAAATGCATATTTTGGTGCCAAAAATGGACATTTCGGTGCCAGAAATGGTATTTCAGTGTCAGAAATGGACATTTTGGTGTCAGAAATTTATATTTTGGTTCCAGAAATGGGCATTTCGATGTAAAAAATGCATATTTTGGTGCCAAAAATGGACATTTCGCTGACAGAAATGCAAATTTGGTGCTAGAAATGGACATTTCACTGCCAGAAATTATATTTCAGTGCCAGAAATGGACATTTTGGTGCCAGAAACGGACATTTTTGTGTCAGAAATTGAGATTTTGTTGCCAAAAATGGACATTTCAGTGCCAAAAAAGGATATTTTGGTGCCAGAAATGGACATTTTGCTGCCAGAAATGATATTTCAGTGCCAGAAATGCATATTTTGGTGCCAGAAATGGACATTTTGGTGCCAGAAATAACATTTCGGTGTCAGAAATGGACATTTTTGTGTCAGAAATTGAGATTTTGTTGCCAAAAATGGACATTTTGCTGTCAGAAATGGATATTTTGGTGCTAGAAATGGACATTTCAGTGCCAGAAATGGACATTTCGGTGCCAGAAATGATATTTCAGTGCCAGAAACGGACATTCTTGTGTCAGAAATGGAGACTTTGTTGCCAAAAATGGACATTTCAGTGCCAAAAATGAATATTTTAGTGCTAGAAATGGGTATTTCAGTGTCAAAAATGCATATTTTGGTGCCAGAAATGGACATTTCCATGTCAAAAATGGACATTTTGGTGCCAGAAATGGACATTTCAGTGTCAAAAAATGCGTATTTCGGTGCCAGAAATGGACATTTCGGTGTCAGAAACAGACATCTTGGTGCCAGAAATGATATTTCGGTGTCAGAAATGGATAATTTGGTGCTAGAAATGGACATTTCAATGCCAGAAACAAATATTTTGGTGCTGGAGAAAGAGCTTTTGGTGCTGGAGAAGGCAACAACTTTAACACTGGTCACCTAC
>NW_010327970.1:1338-6284 GCF_000700745.2 Antrostomus carolinensis
GGGGGGTTTTTTTTGGCCATGAAAAGCTATTTTTAATAATAATTAAGGAAAGGCGCGGTGATTACGGTTATTGCTGACAACCTTCTCCCCCTCCTGCTCCACCCCGGGGGGACATCTACCCACCCATCCCCACCTCACCACCATCCTGGGTGCTTTAATCAGCTTTAATCAGCTAATTAACGCTCTGGCAGATTGGTTTTATACACAGGTAGTTTTATTTTACCGTTTGTTTTTTGTTTTTTAAGCCGTATTTCCATACACATCTCTTTTGTTTTCTGGTACGGTCGCTTCCTTTCACGTAGATATCAAGATTGAGTCGTTAACCCTTGAACCTACTGAGTACAAAGCTTGCACCCGTACAGAATAATCCGCTGATAACCACAAATGGTTTTCTAAGGTACCGTCCCCCCCTCCAAGGAGAGTTATTTAGTGTTCATCTAATCCCTCGATATTAAGCAATATTAAGGTCGATCAGCTTCATCCGAGGGGGAATATCCGTGTTCTTGTGGACCACCAGCCTCCATGTCCTCTTCCCAGGAACTGGAGGAGGAAAATCCTTTCCCTGACTCTTCGTGGGGAACCAGCTGTCACCAGGAAGACGAAGAAATCATCCAGACTTTCTCCAAGGCAGTTTGTTTTTGAGTGTTTATTCCCCGACGTTGGCGATTTCAAGAGGCAAACGCAGCTCGTACCGCGCCCGAGAGATGGGGCGGAGCCTTCGCTCCGTGGGGTTCAGACTCTCGGGGTGTCCCACTCCTCACTGTTATACACCAGTGGCTCGATGAGCACGGGCAGGACGGAGCTGGGGGGGCTCCTCACCATCGATTGATTCCACGGATGGACGTCGGTTCTTCTCCTCCTCACAACGGAGATTGAATTCATCGCCGCTTGGCTTTCTCTGCTGCAAACAGCAGCCGGGCGGTGGGGATTTGCACGAGATCTGTTTAGATTCTCTTCTCCCCAAATACAAAAAAAAAAAAAACCCAAAAAAACCCCAACCAACCCCCCAAAAAAATATGTATTTTAAGCTTTTCCTCAAAGCCAGCAGAAAATACTCGCCAAGCTTTAATAGGTGCAAGACGTAAACTAGGTTGTCGGACTCATCCCAAGGCGATGGGAAAGGCCGGGTACCCGGGAGTCCGTTTCCAGGTGCTTGGCAGCAATCAAAAGAAAAGGAGAAGTAAGAATTTGTCAAACCTGAACCATTAAAAAGTCACAAAAATTCCTTGAAATTCCTTTTCGGCCACTTTTTTTTTGTTTTTAAACTACTTTTCTCTCTCTGTCTCTCCATTTAAAACCAAAGAGTTCAAACCCTTCCCATGCACTTGGTTGATCTGATATAGAGAAAATAAAGAGGAAAAATAAAATAAAATAAAATAAAAATTGAGATTCTTTGAAACAGAACTTGCTCTTAAAGTGATGAGGACAACATGCACATCTGGGGAGGCTTCCCATTTTTTTTTTTTTCTCTTTTTTTTCCTTTTTTTTTCCTTAAATCCCAGATTATAAGTACAACAAAGGTTATTGCTGGCGCTAGCTTCAACCCAAGCGGCACACACACACGACTCCCTGCACCCATCCGAGTCTTTTCTCATCCCCCCCCCACTTCCCCTACGTTGTCCCCTTTTGACTCCTTTTCCCAAGGATTTAGGGACAAGCCCTTCTTCGGTTTGCCAGGTCACAGTGGGTGGAGATGTGGGGTGGGGGGGGAAGATCACAGTGCGTGGGGTTGAAGGTCACAGTGGGTAGAGCAAAAGGGGAATCACAGTGCAAATAAAACCAGGTCGTTCCCTTTGCTCAAGTCCGTTTGTCCGTCACGGCAGCGCGATGGGTGACGGACGGGGGAACCCTGCCTTCCTCAGCAGCATCTCTCGCCCGCGTTTATCTGCGTTGTTTGAAGCCTTGTGAGCCATCGGGACCCAGGGGTTGTCTAATCACATTATTGGGTTGTCTGGTGTCTTCTGGTTGAGAGATTCTTGGCGGCCTGGTGAGGAGAAAAGGGAAGAAAAACCCCAAGAGATGAGAAGGGGAAGGTAACTCGGCTGTGTCATGTTGTGTGCCTTCAACAATCATCACTCCTGGGATGGGGAAATCAGATTTCCTTGCCAAAGATTTAGGAGTTTGACTCTCAAGTAGCCAAGACCCGTGTTGCAACTACAGAGAGAACACGGTGCCTTCAAATAATCAGAGATAATAATGATTAATTTAAGAGCACTCAAGCTCGACTCTCCCATCTGCACGAGGCAGCTCCCCTCAGTCAAATACCTCAGCAACAGCGAGGATGTGTCCCACCAGGATAACTCCACTTGCCCTTCTTCTCTCTACCCCAACACACTCTTCCAAGGGTCTACGATAACCTCCACAGCCTGATCAGGCACTCACACTTCCCTGAACTGCCAGACCAACTGGAGCCACTGCAGAGGAGGCCACGAGGATGATGCGAGGGCTGGAGCAGCTCTGCTGTGAGGACAGGCTGAGAGAGTTGGGGCTGTTCAGCCTGGAGAAGAGAAGGCTCCGGGGAGACCTTCTAGTGGCCTCCAGTACATGAAGGGGCTACTAGAAAGGTGGGGAAGGACTTTGGCCAAGGGCAGGGAGTGACAGAACAAGGGGTGATGGCTTGAAAGTGGCAGAGGGGAGATGGAGATGAGATGTGAGGAAGAAATTCTTTGGTGTGAGGGTGGTGAGACAGTGTCCCAGGTTGCCCAGAGAAGCTGTGGCTGCTCCTCCCTGGAAGTGTTCTCGGCCAGGCTGGATGAGGCTTTGAGCAACCTGGTCTAGTGGAAGGTGTCCCTGCTGCTGGCAGGGGGGTTGGGACTGGATGAGCTTTAAGGTCCCTCCCAACCCAAACCAGTCTGGGTTTCTGTGATATCTGAGGTTCAGGATTCCCTGCTTGCTAACAAAACGCTCCTTCCTCCTCGCCAGCCTCACTCCACACTTCACAGAGCTCATCCCCCTCCTCCTGATCACAAGGTGTTTGTGAGGAGGCGCAGGCAAAGCTGCTCTCACCTAAACAGAACAGGTTCCTCACCTATCTAGAATGGGTTTCTCCTGTTCTTCTTCGGGGCTCGCGCTGCCCAATATTCGTTTCCTGGCTTCCGCGTACTCCGCCTCCCTCTGCGCCAAGGATTTGACGGGGAAGGCCGGTCTGCTGGCCGAGTTGGGATTGCTGAGCACGCCGTTGGTCGTCGGCCTCTTCAAGATACGGATCTGTGGGGGAGGACCTGTGGGAAGGCTGTCGTCCTGAATCACGATGGGCACTTTAGGAGGAGATTTGGACTTTCTACTGTTTAAAAGAAAAAATAATGATAAATTTGGTTGGTACTTGTTTTCTACAGTGAACGTGTTTTCTGCTCTGCGTGTGAATTCCTCCCAGTCAGATGTCATTCCTGTCATTAAGAGTTAGCCTGTAATAATTAAAGACCTGGTTATAATTGTAATTTTAAACTAGAGCAGCAGGTAGGTTTGCAGGACATCAGCTCAGGAAGGGACAGGAAACCAGTCCCTGCTGCGTTCGGCATCTTTAACCTCAACTGAAGCGAAGGGAAGCAGACACTGGGCACGTGATTTAGTGCTTCTATTCAGAGATATTGGTATAAGCACCTGGATTTCATTCCCTGCAAGGATTTTTAGGGTTCCTCTCACCAGGATACTCAGCTTTCCACTCCAAACCTGCCATTTCACTTCACAGAGCCAGTCTCAGCCCCCGTGTTTCACCATTTTTATGTCCCAGAGAAGTAATACCATGATGGGGGGAAAAAACAAACCCAACTCAACAACAAAAGACTTGTCAGAAGTGATTAGAAATGTTTCTGCTAGAAGACAGGGACACCCCAACCCAAAAAGAAGCAGGAAAAGAAAGTCTTACTGATGGAAATTTAGGGCTGTGAGTTGGAATTACCTGACTTAGGTCACCCAAGGAAGCTGTGGCTGCTCCTCCCTGGAAGTGTTGAAGGCCAGGTTGGATGGGGCTTTGAGCAACCTGGTCTAGTGGAAGGTGTCCCTGCTGCTGGCAGGGGGGTTGGGACTGGATGAGCTTTAAGGTCCCTCCCAACCCAAACCATTCTATGATTCTATGACTTTGAATGTCTTTTTCTTACATGGTTTCCCCACAGCTGGAGCTACATCCAGTCTAAAAGACTCAACTCTGAAATCAAATCACCCTCAAGAAGCTTTCTGTTACCCTGCTCTGGATTAAAAGGACGATCTAATAGCATAATTACAGAATTCCCTTAATTCTGAACTCAAACCAGCATGCTCTGCTCAGTTTGAAGCTATTTCCCCATGGTTCTCACTCCCGGCGCCTCCGATGTCCAACGGCACCTCAGGAAAACAAGGAGGTTTGTAACCGAACCACGCAGCCTCGTTACCTTTCTTTCTGTGTGATCTTCAGCTTCTTTTCCAACCGTCTGTCTATTTCCTAGAAAGGAAAGAGATACACATTCTGTGATCCATCCTCTGTGATAAAAATCCACTCTGTGATAAATAAAAAGCCTGAAGGTTTGTCTGGGAGGTTGGAGTTGAAGGGCTGGTCACGCACGTGTTGAATTTCACTCTTCTGTACAGCAGAGAGAGCGCGTGGCTCCATCCGGGGATGATTTGCAAATCAAGAGGCAGAGAGAAATAAAATCACCAGGTCTGTCCTACTGGAGCCATTCAGACACCTACAGCAGGCTCTGGATTTTGAGTATCACGCTGAGAGGCATTAATCTTCCACTTTGAGGACTTCATCTGGCAAGAAAGCTCTATTGAAGGTAAAGAACCATGGGAATACACAAGGTATTCCCAGATCCCAGTGGGAACTGGTGCCAAAACTCTCTGGCAGAGAAGCAGCAGCCGGTTGGGATGATCCACATGGGACCACATGCTTGATTCCAGCGGGGCAGCTCAACCCCAGAGCCTGCAGCTATTGGGAGGACTAGAGGACTAGCCGGCAGGGCCGCATTCCT
>NW_010327970.1:6312-6673 GCF_000700745.2 Antrostomus carolinensis
CAAAAAAGTCCCTGCCCTGCCCAAGGACTCTGACATGTACCCAAGGACTCTCTGGAGCAGAGCTGAGCCTCACTGCGCTTCTCCTTCCCTTTAGGACACAGCTGCCGTGTCATGGATTGGTGGGAAGATGGGTTAATCACCCTGGAATGCCAACAGAGCGTGGCTTTAAGGATGGCAGCTTCTCTCTGGCCTGGTCCTGCTGGGATTGAGTTAATTTTCTTCTTAGTAATTAGAAGAGTTGTGTTTTGGTTTGACTGTAAGACTTGTTATGAGAAGAACACTGATAACAGTGCTAATGTCATTAGTTGCTGCTGGAGCTCAAGGCCACCGTGTTCGGCTGGTTCACAGCTGCGTCCGGGCT
>NW_010327970.1:6842-8320 GCF_000700745.2 Antrostomus carolinensis
GGGACAGGCCGGGCATCGGTCGGAGGGTGGTGAGTGACTGCCCTGGGCATCACTCATCTGTATATTCTGTTATCACTGCTGTTACCATTCTCATTTTATTCTCATTAGTAAATAGTTTTTAACCTCAACCCATGAGTTTCCTTCCCCTTTTCCTTCCAATTCTCTCCCCTACTCCCTGGGTGTGGGATGGGGAAGATGACAGAGCAGGTTGTGTTTGGCTGCAAGCAAAAAGGGTGAATCCACCCAACCAACCCACCACACTGTCCAAGGCTTGAATCTCCCTCAGCAAAGGTGTTGATGTTTTACAAGCAGAACAATATTGCTAAATATTGCTAAATACTAAAATAAATCCAGCTTTCAGTCTCAGTTTCTCTGTAGACAACCTGGCTTAACCTCGCTGATATCTTTAGATTCACACAACAGCTGATGGTATTAAAAGAGTCTCGGAAGCAGCGATGATTTCAACATCAATGAAAGAAAGAAAATGAAATAAATCTCCCCGAGAGTGTCCCAGTTTCACCAGTCAATAACTGGGAATAGTGAAGGAAATCCCAAGCTCCTGGCATGATGCAGCTGCTCTACTTTGCAGACCAGTTTGTTTAATTAGGCTGAAATCTCACTGCCAGTGGAGCCCACCCTGCTGGTAAAACCCACAGCAGGTGCAACCCAGTAAAGAAACTGGTTTGCACGGCAATTCCCCGACGCCCCAGTAAGCAGGGAACGAACACGAGTCGCTACAAGATGCCAAACCGCGGTGTTTGCTCTCGATCACGCAGCTGCACGACAGCCCATGGCAGCTTCTATCTAGAAGGGAATAGTTATAAATCATTTTGGGAAGAGAAACACTGAGTGGGAGGTTGAATTTTCTACTAAATTCTGTACTGGGAGGTGATGGGTGATTTGTAAAGAGAAAACCAGTCAGGGGTTTGACGTGGCATTGAGCTGAAGGGCAGGTCATAGCTAGAACCTCCCGTTGAAGGCAAACAACTGCAGTTTTCTTCCTCTTGGAGAGGACTGGGAGGAAAAATCTCATCCCAATGCTGCTCAAGAGGATGGAGAAAAATGTGCCATCAGCTGCTTCCTGAGGAGGAACAGCCGGTCGGGAACGGGCAGGAGGGAAGCGGATATCCCGGGGAGGATGGAGATGTCGGAGAGCGGCTGGCAACAAACAATGAGAGTCAGTTTAAGGGGAAGGGGTTACCTCATCACCATCCACAGCAGAAGAGGTTATATCCGGCTAGAGAAGAGTCTGTACCATGCTTTTTCAAACTCAAAGAGTTTAACTGCACCTCCCCAGGGCCTCCTGGAAGTGAGGGACTGGAAGGAACCTTCCTGAAATGTCCCTTATTCAATATTTCAGCGTGCGAGGGAGAGGGAGGACAGGAAGATGGGGTGGAGCAGGGGGAAAGCATGCTCGAGAGCTTCTCCACTCAGTTCATCTCCACTCAGTAGGTCAAGAGAGGTTCTCCTTCCCCTCT